>NC_086445.1:697927383-698227383 GCF_028390025.1 Pseudophryne corroboree
AGCATGGTCACTTTCCAAGTGAGATATTTCAAATCCACCTTATTTAGTGGTTCAAACCAATGAGATTTTAGAAAGTCCAAAACCACATTGAGATCCCACGGTGCCACTGGAGGCACCACAGGAGGCTGTATATGCAGCACTCCCTTAACAAAGGTCTGGACTTCAGGGACTGAAGCCAATTCTTTTTGAAAGAAAATCGACAGGGCCGAAATTTGAACCTTAATAGATCCCAATTTGAGACCCATAGACAATCCTGATTGCAGGAAATGTAGGAATCGACCCAGTTGAAATTCCTCCGTCGGAGCACTCCGATCTTCGCACCACGCAACATATTTTCGCCAAATTCGGTGATAATGTTGCACGGTTACTTCCTTCCTTGCTTTAATCAAAGTAGGAATGACTTCTTCCGGCATGCCTTTTTCCTTTAGGATCCGGCGTTCAACCGCCATGCCGTCAAACGCAGCCGCGGTAAGTCTTGAAACAGACAGGGACCCTGCTGAAGCAAGTCCCTCCTTAGAGGTAGAGGCCACGGATCTTCCGTGATCATCTCTTGAAGTTCCGGGTACCAAGTCCTTCTTGGCCAATCCGGAACCACTAGTATCGTTCTTACGCCTCTTTGCCGTATAATTCTCAATACTTTTGGTATGAGAGGCAGAGGAGGAAACACATACACCGACTGGTACACCCAAGGCGTTACCAGCGCGTCCACAGCTATTGCCTGCGGATCTCTTGACCTGGCGCAATACCTGTCCAGTTTTTTGTTGAGGCGAGACGCCATCATGTCCACCATTGGTCTTTCCCAACGGGTTACCAGCATGTGGAAGACTTCTGGATGAAGTCCCCACTCTCCCGGGTGAAGATCGTGTCTGCTGAGGAAGTCTGCTTCCCAGTTGTCCACTCCCGGGATGAACACTGCTGACAGTGCTATCACATGATTCTCTGCCCAGCGAAGAATCCTTGCAGCTTCTGCCATTGCACTCCTGCTTCTTGTGCCGCCCTGTCTGTTCACATGGGCGACTGCCGTGATGTTGTCCGACTGGATCAACACCGGTTTTCCCTGAAGCAGAGGTTCTGCCTGGCTTAGAGCATTGTATATTGCTCTTAGTTCCAGAATGTTTATGTGAAGAGACGTTTCCAGGCTCGTCCATACTCCCTGGAAGTTTCTTCCTTGTGTGACTGCTCCCCAGCCTCTCAGGCTGGCGTCCGTGGTCACCAGGATCCAATCCTGTATGCCGAATCTGCGGCCCTCCAATAGATGAGGACTCTGCAACCACCACAGAAGAGACACCCTTGTCCTTGGAGACAGGGTTATCCGTAGGTGCATCTGAAGATGCGACCCTGACCATTTGTCCAACAGATCCCTTTGGAAAATTCTTGCGTGGAATCTGCCGAATGGAATTGCTTCGTAAGAAGCCACCATTTTTCCCAGGACTCTTGTGCATTGATGTACAGACACCTTTCCTGGTTTTAGGAGGTTCCTGACAAGCTCGGATAACTCCTTGGCTTTTTCCTCCGGGAGAAAAACCTTTTTCTGAACCGTGTCCAGAATCATCCCTAGGAACAGCAGACGAGTTGTCGGCATTAACTGGGATTTTGGAATATTCAGAATCCACCCGTGCTGTTTTAGCACTTCTTGAGACAGTGCTAATCCCATCTCTAGCTGTTCTCTGGACCTCGCCCTTATTAGGAGATCGTCCAAGTATGGGATAATTAATATGCCTTTTCTTCGAAGAAGAATCATCATCTCGGCCATTACCTTTGTAAAGATCCGAGGTGCCGTGGACAATCCGAACGGCAGCGTCTGAAACTGATAGTGACAGTTTTGTACAACGAACCTGAGGTACCCCTGGTGTGAGGGGTAAATTGGAACGTGGAGATACGCATCCTTGATGTCCAAGGATACCATAAAGTCCCCCTCTTCCAGGTTCGCTATCACTGCTCTGAGTGACTCCATCTTGAACTTGAACTTCTTTATGTACAGGTTCAAGGACTTCAGATTTAGAATAGGCCTTACCGAGCCATCCGGCTTCGGTACCACAAAAAGAGTGGAATAATACCCCTTCCCTTGTTGTAGAAGAGGTACCTTGACTATCACCTGTTGAGAGTACAGCTTGTGAATGGCTTCCAAAACCGTCTCCCTTTCGGAGGGGGACGTTGGTAAAGCAGACTTCAGGAAACGGCGAGGTGGATCTGTCTCTAATTCCAACCTGTACCCTTGAGATATTATCTGCAGGATCCAGGGATCTACCTGCGAGTGAGCCCACTGCGCGCTGTAATTTTTGAGACGACCGCCCACCGTCCCCGAGTCCGCTTGAGAAGCCCCAGCGTCATGCTGAGGCTTTTGTAGAAGCCGGGGAGGGCTTCTGTTCCTGGGAAGGAGCTGCGTGTTGCTGTCTCTTCCCTCGACCTCTGCCTCGTGGCAGATATGAATAGCCCTTTGCTCTCTTATTTTTAAAGGAACGAAAGGGCTGCGGTTGAAAAGTCGGTGCCTTTTTCTGTTGGGGAGTGACTTGAGGTAGAAAGGTGGATTTCCCGGCTGTAGCCGTGGCCACCAAATCTGATAGACCGACTCCAAATAACTCCTCCCCTTTATACGGCAAAACTTCCATATGCCGTTTTGAATCCGCATCGCCTGTCCACTGTCGCGTCCATAAAGCTCTTCTGGCCGAAATGGACATAGCACTTACCCGTGATGCCAGTGTGCAGATATCCCTCTGTGCATCACGCATATAAAGAAATGCATCCTTTATTTGTTCTAACGACAGTAAAATATTGTCCCTGTCCAGGGTATCAATATTTTCAATCAGGGACTCTGACCAAACTACCCCAGCACTGCCCATCCAGGCAGTCGCTACAGCTGGTCGTAGTATAACACCTGCATGTGTGTATATACTTTTTTGGATATTTTCCATCCTCCTATCTGATGGATCTTTAAGTGCGGCCGTCTCAGGAGAGGGTAACGCCACTTGTTTAGATAAGCGTGTTAGCGCCTTGTCCACCCTAGGAGGTGTTTCCCAGCGCTCCCTAACCTCTGGCGGGAAAGGGTATAATGCCAATAATTTCTTTGAAATTATCAGCTTTTTATCAGGGGCAACCCACGCTTCATTACACACGTCATTTAATTCTTCTGATTCAGGAAAAACTATAGGTAGTTTTTTCATACCCCACATAATACCCTGTTTAGTGGTACCTGTAGTATCAGCTAAATGTAACGCCTCCTTCATTGCCAAAATCATATAACGTGTGGCCCTACTGGAAAATACGGTTGAATCGTCACCGTCACCACTGGAGTCAGTGCCTGCGTCTGGGTCTGTGTCGACCGACTGAGGCAAAGGGCGTTTCACAGCCCCTGACGGTGTTTGAGTCGCCTGGACAGGCACTAATTGATTGTCCGGCCGCCTCATGTCGTCAAACGACTGCTTTAGCGTGTTGACACTATCCCGTAGTTCCATAAATAAAGGCATCCATTCTGGTGTCGACTCCCTAGGGGGTGACATCCTCATATTTGGCAATTGCTCCGCCTCCACACCAATATCGTCCTCATACATGTCGACACACACGTACCGACACACAGCAGACACACAGGGAATGCTCCTAACGAAGACAGGACCCACTAGCCCTTTGGGGAGACAGAGGGAGAGTTTGCCAGCACACACCAAAAGCGCTATATATATATCAGGGATAGCCTTATAATAAGTGCTCCCTTATAGCTGCTTTGTTATATCAAAATATCGCCATAAATTTGCCCCCCCCTCTCTGTTTTACCCTGTTTCTGTAGTGCAGTGCAGGGGAGAGACTTGGGAGCCGTCCTGACCAGCGGAGCTGTGAGAGGAAATGGCGCCGTGTGCTGAGGAGATAGGCCCCGCCCCTTTTCTGGCGGGCTCGTCTCCCGCTATTTAGAAAAATCAGGCAGGGGTTAAATATCTCCATATAGCCTCTAGGGGCTATATGTGAGGTATTTTTAGCCTTTATAGGTATTCATTTGCCTCCCAGGGCGCCCCCCTCCCAGCGCCCTGCACCCTCAGTGACTGCCGTGTGAAGTGTGCTGAGAGGAAAATGGCGCACAGCTGCAGTGCTGTGCGCTACCTTTAGAAGACTGCAGGAGTCTTCAGCCGCCGATTCTGGACCTCTTCTGACTTCAGCATCTGCAAGGGGGCCGGCGGCGCGGCTCCGGTGACCATCCAGGCTGTACCTGTGATCGTCCCTCTGGAGCTTGATGTCCAGTAGCCAAGAAGCCAATCCATCCTGCACGCAGGTGAGTTGACTCCTTCTCCCCTCAGTCCCTCGCTGCAGTGATCCTGTTGCCAGCAGGAATCACTGTAAAATAAAAAACCTAGCTAAACTTTTTCTAAGCAGCTCTTTAGGAGAGCCACCTAGATTGCACCCTTCTCGGCCGGGCACAAAAATCTAACTGGAGTCTGGAGGAGGGTCATAGGGGGAGGAGCCAGTGCACACCACCTGATCTGAAAAAGCTTTACTTTTTGTGCCCTGTCTCCTGCGGAGCCGCTATTCCCCATGGTCCTTTCAGGAACCCCAGCATCCACTAGGACGATAGAGAAATATATATATATATATATATATACACACACACACACACACATACACACATATATATATATATATATATATATATATATATACACATACACATATATATATATATATATATATATATACACACACACACACACACACACATATATATATACACACATATATATACACACACACACATATATATATACACACATATATATACACACACATATATATACACACATACATATATATATATTTATATATATATATATATATATACACACACACACACATATATACACACACACACATATATATATATATATATATATACACATATATATACATATATACATACACATATATATACATATACACACATATACACATACATATACACACACACATATATACATATACATACATACATACATACATGTTGAGTATCTCATATCCAAATATTCCGAAATATGGAATATTCCGAAATACGGACTTTGAGTGAGACTGAGATACTGAAACTTTTGTTTTTTAATGGCTCAATGTACACAAACTGTGTTTAATACACACAGTTATTAATAATATTGTATTAAATGACCTTCAGGCTGTGTATATAAGGTGTATATGAAACAAATGAATTGTGTGAATGTAGACACACTTTGTTTAATGCACAAAGTTATAAAAAATATTGCTTAAAATTACTTTCAGGCTGTGTGTATAAGGTGTATATGTAACAAATGCATTCTGTGCTTATATTTAGGTCCCATCACCATGATATCTCATTATGGTATGCAATTATTCCAAAATACGGAAAAATCCGATATCCAAAATACCTCTGGTCCCAAGCATTTTGGATAAGGGATACTCAACATGTATGTATGTATGTATGTATGTATGTATGTATGTATGTATGTATGTATATTTATCACACACACACACACACACACGCACACACACGAGGAAAAAGCATCTTGCTGGAAGAAATAGGGAGTCATCAACAAAAGAAAAATAAGATTTTACTTACCGGTAAATCTAATTTCTCGTAGTCCGTAGTGGATGCTGGGGACTCCGTAAGGACCATGGGGAATAGACGGGCTCCGCAGGAGACAGGGCACTTTAAGAAAGAATTAGGATACTGGTGTGCACTGGCTCCTCCCTCTATGTCCCTCCTCCAGACCTCAGTTAAGGAAACTGTGCCCGGAAGAGCTGACAGTACAAGGAAAGGATTTTGGAATCCAGGGTAAGACTCATACCAGCCACACCAATCACACCGTATAACTCGTGATAAACTTACCCAGTTAACAGTATGAACAACAGAGCATCAGATAACCCTGATGCAACCATAACATAACCCTTATTTAAGCAATAACTATATACAAGTATTGCAGAAGAAGTCCGCACTTGGGACGGGCGCCCAGCATCCACTACGGACTACGAGAAATAGATTTACCGGTAAGTAAAATCTTATTTTCTCTAACGTCCTAGTGGATGCTGGGGACTCCGTAAGGACCATGGGGATTATACCAAAGCTCCCAAACGGGCGGGAGAGTGCGGACGACTCTGCAGCACCGAATGAGCAAACACAAGGTCCTCCTCAGCCAGGGTATCAAACTTGTAGAACTTTGCAAAAAAGTGTTTGAACCTGACCAAGTAGCCGCTCGGCAAAGCTGTAATGCCGAGACCCCTCGGGCAGCCGCCCAAGAAGAGCCCACCTTCCTTGTGGAGTGGGCTTTTACTGATTTTGGAAGCGGCAATCCAGCCGCAGAATGAGCCTGCTGAATCGTGTTACAGATCCAGCGAGCAATAGTTTGCTTTGAAGCAGGAGGACCCAGCTTGTTGGATGCATACAGGATAAACAGCGACTCAGTTTTCCTGACTCTAGCCGTTCTGGCTACATAAATCTTCAAAGCCCTGACTACATCCAGTAACTCGGAATCCTCCCAGTCACGAGTAGCCACAGGCACCACAATAGGTTGGTTCATATGAAAAGATGACACCACTTTTGGCAGAAATTGTGGACGAGTCCGCAATTCTGCCCTGTCCATATGGAAAACCAGATAGGGGCTTTTATGTGACAAAGCCGCCAATTCTGACACACGCCTAGCCGAAGCCTAGGCTAATAGCATGACCACCTTCCACGTGAGATATTTTAACTCCACGGTTTTAAGTGGCTCAAACCAGTGTGATTTCAGGAAACTCAACACCACGTTAAGATCCCAAGGTGCCACTGGGGGCACAAATGGGGGCTGAATATGCAGCACTCCCTTTACAAACGTCTACACTTCAGGAAGAGAAGCCAGTTCTTTTTGAAAGAAAATGGATAGGGCCGAAATCTGGACCTTTAATGGACCCCAATTTTAGGCCCAAAGTCACTCCCGACTGTAGGAAGTGAAGGAAACGGCCCAGCTGGAATTCCTCCGTAGGGGCATTCCTGGCCTCACACCAAGCAACATATTTTCGCCATATACGGTGATAATGTTTAGCCGTTACGTCCTTCCTAGCCTTTATCAGCGTAGGAATAACCTCATCCGGAATGCCTTTTTCTGCTAGGATCCGGCGTTCAACCGCCATGCCGTCAAAAGCAGCCGCGGTAAGTCTTGGAACAGACAGGGCCCCTGTTGTAACAGATCCTGTCTTAGAGGTAGAGGCCATGGGTCCTCTGTGAGCATTTCTTGTAGCTCTGGATACCAAGTCCTTCTTGGCCAATCCGGAACAATGAGTATTGTTCTCACTCCTCTTTTTCTTATGATTCTCAGCACCTTGGGTATGAGAGGAAGAGGAGGAAACACATAAACCGACTGGAACACCCACGGTGTCACTAGTGCGTCTACAGCTATCGCCTGAGGGTCTCTTGACCTGGCGCAATACCTCTGTAGCTTTTTGTTGAGACGGGGTGCCATCATGTCCACCTGTGGCAGTTCCCATCGCCTTGCAATCTGCGTGAAGACTTCTTGATGAAGTCCCCACTCTCCCGGGTGGAGGTAGTGTCTGCTGAGGAAGTCTGCTTCCCAGTTGTCCACTCCCGGAATGAACACTGCTGACAGTGCTCGTACGTGATTCTCCGCCCATCGAAGAATTCTGGTGGCTTCCGCCATCGCCACCCTGCTCCTTGTGCCGCCTTGGCGGTTTACATGAGCCACTGCGGTGATGTTGTCTGATTGAATCAGCACCGATTGGCTGCGAAGCAGGGTCTCCGCTTGACTTAGGGCGTTTTATATGGCCCTTAGTTCCAGGATATTGATGTGAAGGCAAGTCTCCTGACTTGACCACAGACCCTGGAAATTTCTTCCCTGTGTGACTGCCCCCCACCCTCGGAGGCTTGCATCCGTGGTCACCAGGACCCAGTCCTGAATGCCGAATCTGCGGCCCTCGAGAAGGGGAGCACTCTGCAGCCACCACAGAAGAGACACCCTGGCCCTGGGGGATAGGGTGATCAGCCGATGCATCTGTAGATGCGATCCGGACCACTTGTCTTACTGATCCCATTGAAAGGTCTTCGCATGGAACCTGCCAAAGGGAATGGCCTCGTATGACGCCACCATCTTTCCCAGGACTCGCGTGCAGTGATGCACCGACACCTGTTTTGGTTTTAAGAGGTCTCTGACCAGTGTCATGAGTTCCTGAGCCTTCTCTGTCGGGAGAAAAACCTTCTTCTGGTCTGTGTCCAGAATCATGCCCAGGAAGGGCAGACGCGTCGTAGGAATCAGCTGCGACTTTGGAATATTCAGAATCCAGCCGTGCTGTTGTAACACATCCCGAGAGCGTGCTACGCTGATCAGCAACTGCTCTCTGGACCTCGCCTTTATGAGGAGATCGTCCAAGTATGGGATAATTGTGACTCCCTGCTTTCACAGGAGCACCATCATTTCTGCCATTACCTTGGTAAATATTCTCGGTGCCTTGGACAGACCAAACGTCAACGTCTGGAATTGGTAATGACAATCCTATACCACAAATCTGAGGTACTCCTGATGAGGTGGATAAATGGGGACATGAAGGTAAGCATCCTTTATGTCCAGAGACACCATAAAATCCCCTTCCTCCAGACTTGCGATGACCGCTCTGAGCGATTCAATCTTGAACCTTTTCAGGTATATGTTCAGGGATTTTAAATTCAATATGGGTCTGACCGAACCGTCCGGTTTCGGTACAACAAACATTGTTGAATAGTAACCCCTTCCCTGTTAAAGGAGGGGAACCTTTACCACCACCTGCTGGAGATACAATTTGTGAATTGCTGCTAACACTATTTCCCTCTCTATGGGGGAAGCTGGCAGGGCCAGGGGGCATCACTTAGAATTCCAGCTTGTAACCCTGAGAGAATCTCTATAGCCCAGGGATCCACCTGTGAGTGAACCCACTTGTGGCTGAAATTTCGGAGACGCGCCCCCACCGGGCCTGGCTCCGCCTGTGGAGCCCCAGCGTCATGCGGCGGATTAAGAGGAAGCCGGGGAGGACTTCTGTTCCTGGGAACGAGCTGTATTGTGCAGCTTCTTCCCTCGATCCCTGCCTCTGGCAAGAAAGGACGCACCTCGGACTTTCTTGCCTCTATGTGATCGAAAGGACTGCATTTGATAATACGGTGCTTTCTTAGGTTGTGAGGGAATATATGGCAAAAAAATTGACTTTCCAGCCGTAGCTGTGGAGACCAGGTCCGAGAGACCGTCCCCAAACAACTCCTCACCCCTGTAAGGTAAAACCTCCATGTGCCTTTTTGAGTCGGCATCGCCTGTCCATTGCCGAGTCCACAGGACCCTTCTGGCGGAAATCGACATTGCATTTATTCTAGAGCCCAGTAGGCTAATGTCTCTTTGGGCATCTCTCATATATAGGACAGCGTCTTTTATATGCCCCAGGGTCAGTACTATAGTATCCTTGTCCAAGGTATCAAGTTCCTCAGATAAGGTATCTGTCCATGCTGCTACAGCACTACACATCCAGGCCGACGCAATCGCCGGCCTTAGTAGGGTACCTGAATGTGTATAAATGGACTTAAGGATACCCTCCTGCTTTCTATCCGCAGCATCTTTTAGGGTAGCCGTATCCTGTGACGGCAGGGCTACCCTCTTGGATAAGCGTGTTAAAGCTTTGTCTACCCTAGGGGAGGATTCCCAGCGTAACCTGTCCGTTGGCGGGAAAGGATACGCCATAAGCATCCATTTGGAAATCTGCAGTTTTCTATCTGGAGATTCCCAAGCCTTTTCACATAACTCATTTAACTCATGTGAAGGGGGAAAGGTTACCTCTTGCCTTTTTTCCCCATACATATAAACCCTCTTGTCAGGGACTGGGGTTTCCTCTGAGATGTGTAACACATCTTTCATTGCTATAATCATGTAGCGGATGGCTTTAGCCATTTTAGGCTGCAACTTTGCATCATCGCCATCGACACTGGTCGGAATCCGTGTCGATATCTGTGTCAACAACTTGGGATAGTGGGCGCTTCTGAGACCCTGACGGCCTCTGCGCTGTAGGATCAGGCATGGGTTGAGACCCTGACTGTCCCAAGGCTTCAGCTTTATCCAACCTTTTATGCAAGGAATTAACCATTTAAAACCTTCCACATATCCATCCAATCGGGTGTCGGCGGGGACCCCACATTCATTTGTACCCGCTGTTTCCACATAGCCTTCCTCGTCAAACATGCCGACACAAGCGTACTGACCCACCACACAGACAGGGGATACTCTATTTGAAGACAGTTCCCCCACAAGGCCTTTTGGAGAGACAGAGAGAGAGTATGCCAGCACACACCCCAGCGCTATATTACCCAGGAGTCACACAGTAACTTAGTGTTAACCCAGTAGCTGCAGTATATACTGTTTTTGCGCCAAATTTATGTGCCCCCCCTCTCTTTTTACCCTCTTTCTACCGTGATTCTGCAGGGGAGAGCCTGGGGAGCTTCCTCTCAGCGGAGCTGTGGAGAGAAAATGGCGCTGGTGAGTGCTGAGGTAGAAGCCCCGCCCCCTAGGCGGCGGGCGGGCGTCCCGCGTTTTGTGTAAAAATAATGGCGGGGGCTCATGCATATATACAGTGCCCAACTGTATATATGCTGCTTTTGCCAAGAGGTACCTAATTGCTGCCCAGGGCGCCCCCCCTTGCGCCCTGCACCCTACAGTGACCGGAGTGTGTGGGTTTAGTGTGGGAGCAATGGCAAGACTGGGAGCAAGACTGGAGTCTTCTGCCGCCGATTTCGAAGTCTTCTTGCTTCTGACGCCGGCTTCTGTCTTCTGGCTCTGCGAGGGGGACGGCGGCGCGGCTCCGGGATCGGACGACCAAGGGTGCGTTCCTGTGTACGATCCCTCTGGAGCTAATGGTGTCCAGTAGCCTAAGAAGCAGGACCTATCTTCTAGTGAGTAGGGCTGCTTCTCTCCCCTCAGTCTGTTGCCAGCAGATCTCTCTGAAAAGAAAAAATCCTAACAAAATACTTTCTCTCCTAGCAAGCTCAGGAGAGCTCACTAAAGTTCACCCAGCTCGTCCGGGCACAGATTCAAACTGAGGTCTGGAGGAGGGACATAGAGGGAGGAGCCAGTGCACACCAGTATCCTAATTCTTTCTTAAAGTGCCCTGTCTCCTGCGGAGCCCGTCTATTCCCCATGGTCCTTACGGAGTCCCCAGCATCCACTAGGACGTTAGAGAATATTAGATTTTAAACCTACCGGTAAATCTATTTCTCCTAGTCCGTAGAGGATGCTGGGTACTCCGTAAGGACCATGGGGTATAGACGGGCTCCGCAGGAGATAGGGCACCTAAAAAGAACTTTGACTATGGATGTGCACTGGCTCCTCCCTCTATGCCCCTCCTCCAGACCTCCATAAGAGAACTGTGCCCAGAGGAGATGGACAATACAAGGCAGGATTTAGCAATCCAAGGGCAAGATTCATACCAGCCCACACCAATCATACCATGTAACCTGGAACATACCTAACCAGTTAACAGTATGAACAAACTACAGTAACGGTCCAAGACCGATGTCAACTGTAACATAACCCTTATGTAAGCAACAACTATATACAAGTCTTGCAGAGTTTCCGCACTGGGACGGGCACCCAGCATCCTCTACGGACTACGAGAAATAGATTTACCGGTAGGTTTAAAATCTTATTTTCTCTTATGTCCTAGAGGATGCTGGGGACTCCGTAAGGACCATGGGGTTTATACCAAAGCATCCAATCGGGCGGGAGAGTGCGTATGACTCTACAGCACCGACTGAGCAAACGCTAGGTCCTCATCAGCCAGGGTATCAAACTTGTAGAATTTAGCAAAAGTGTTTGACCCCGACCAAGTCGCCGCTCGGCAAAGTTGTAATGCCGAGACGCCTCGGGCAGCCGCCCAAGAAGAGCCCACCTTCCTAGTGGAATGGGCCTTAACCGAATTTGGTACCGGCAATCCAGCCGTAGAGTGAGCCTGCTGAATCGTATTACAGATCCAGCGAGCAATAGTCTGCTTCGAAGCAGGAGCGCCAATCTTATTGGCCGCATACAGGACAAACAGAGCCTCTATTTTCCTAATTCTAGTCGTCCTGGCTACATAAATTTTAAAGGCCCTGACTATGTCCAGGGATCTGGAATCCTCCAGGTCACTTGTAGCCACAGGCACCACAATAGGTTGATTCATATGGAACGAAGATACCACTTTAGGCAAAAAATTGCGGACTTGTCCTCAATTCAGCTCGATCCACATGAAAAATCAAGTAGGGGCTCTTGTGTGACAAAGCCTCCAATTCTGACACTCGCCTTGCTGATGCTAAGGCCAACAACATGACCACCTTCCAGGTAAGAAATTTCAACTCAACCTTGTTAAGCGGTTCAAACCAGTGTGATTTTAGGAACTGCAACACCACGTTCAGGTCCCATGGTGCCACCGGAGGCACAAAAGGGGGCTGGATGTGCAGCACCCCCTTTACAAACATCTGGACTTATGGAAGAGAAGCAAATTCCTTCTGAAAGAAAATCGAGAGGGCCAAAATCTGTACCTTAACAGAGCCTAATTTCAGGCCCATATCCACTCCTGTCTGTAGGAAGTGGAGAAGACGACCCAGATGAAAATCTTCCGTAGGTGCATTCTTGGTCTCACGCCAAGACACATACTTTCGCCCGACACGGTGATAATGTTTTATCGTCACCTCCTTCCTAGCCTTTATTAACGTAGGGATGACCTCTTCCGGAATCCCCCTTTTCGCTAGGATTCGGTGTTCAACCGCCATGCCATCAAACGTAACCGCGGTAAGTCTTGAAATACACAGGGCCCCTGCTGCAACAGGTCTTCCGTCAGAGGAAGAGGCCAGGGGTCTCCTGTGAGCATCTCTTGTAGATCCGAGTACCAGGCCCTTCGAGGCCAGTCTGGGACAACGAGTATCGTTCGTACTCTTCTTCGTCTTATGATCCTGAACACTTTTGTGATGAGAGGAAGAGGAGGAAACACGTAGACCGATTTGAACACCCACGGTGTTACCAGAGCGTCCACTGCTATTGCCTGAGGGTCCCGAGACCTGGCGCAGTACCTCTGATTTTTTGTTGAGACGTGACGCCATCATGTCTATTTGAGGAGTTCCCCAAAGACGTGTTACGTCTGCAAAGACTTCTTGATGAAGTCCCCACTCTCCTGGATGGAGATCGTGTCTGCTGAGGAAGTCTGCTTCCCAGTTGTCCACTCCCGGAATGAAGACAGCTGACAGAGCGCTTACATGATTTTCCGCCCAGCGAAGGATCCTTGTGGCTTCCGCCATCGCGACTCTGCTTTTTGTCCCGCCTTGGCGGTTCACATGAGCCACTGCTGTGACATTGTCTGATTGAATCAGAACCGGTAGGTTTCGAAGAAAACTCTCCGCTTGTCGAAGGCCGTTGTAAATGGCCCTGAGTTCCAACACATTGATGTGTAGACAGGACTCCTGGTCTGACCAGAGACCCTGAAAATGTTTTCCCTGTGTGACCGCTCCCCATCCTTGGAGGCGTGCGTCCGTGGTAACCAGGATCCAATCCTGAATTCCGAACCTGCGAACCTCCAGGAGGTGAGCACTTTGCAACCACCACAGGAGGGACACTCTGGTCCCTGGGGACAGAGTTATTTTCCAATGTAAGTGCAGATGGGACCCGGACCACTTGTCCAGAAGGTCCCACTGAAAAGTCCTTCCATGGAACCTGAAGGGAATGGCCTCGTAGGCCGCCACCATTTTCCCCAGAACTCGAGTGCATTGGTGAACAGACACCCCTTTCGGTTTTAGCAGGTCTCTGACCATGTTCTTTATGTCTTGGGCTTTCTCCATTGGGAGGAAGACCTTCATTTGTTCCGTATCCAGTATCATACCTAGGAACGGTAGTCGAGTTGTCGGAATCAACTGTGACTTCGGTAGATTTAGAATCCAACCGTGTTGCTGGAGCACTCTCAACGAGAGCGCCACACTGTTCAGCAATTTCTCCCTTGATCTCGCTTTAAATCGGGAGATAGTCCAAGTATGGGATAATTGTGACTCCATGCTTGCGCAGGACCACCATCATTTCCGCCATTATCTTGGTGAAAATCCTCGGGGCCGTGGAGAGTCCAAACGGCAACGTCTGAAATTGTAATGACAATCCTGTACAGCGAATCTCAGGTATTCCTGATGGGGGGCATATATGGGGACATGAAGGTACGCATCCTTTATGTCCAGAGACACCATAAACTCCCCCTCCTCAATGTTGGCTATTATCGCTCTGAGAGATTCCATTTTGAATTTGAATCTTCTTATGTACAGGTTTAGGGATTTCAGATTCAAAATAGGTCTGACCGAACCGTCCGGTTTCGGGACCACAAATAGGGTTGAATAGTAACCTCTTCCCTGCTGGTGCAGGGGAACCTTGATTATCACTTGCTGTATACACAGCGTTTGAATTGCAGCTAACACTACATCCCTTTCCGATGTGGAAGCTGGTAGGGCCGATTTGAAAAATCGGCGCGAGGGCACCTCCTCGAATTCCAATTTGTAACCCTGGGAAACTATTTCCCAACACCCAGGGATTCAGGTCCGAACTGACCCAGGCCTGACTGAAAAGTCGAAGACGTGCCCCCACCGGTGCGGACTTCCTCAGGGGAGCCCCAGCGTCATGCTGTGGGTTTTGGAGCAGCCGGGGAGGACTTTGGTTCCCGGGCACCTGCCGAAGCAGGTGCTCTCTTGCCTCTGCCCTTACCTCTGGCAAGGAAAGAGGATCCCCGACCTCTTTTGGACTTGTGCGACCGAAAGGACTGCATCTGATAGGGTGTTACTTTCTTTTGCTGTTGGGGAATATATGGTAAAAAATTTGATTTACCTGCTGTGGCTGTGGAAACTAGGTCCGTCAGCCCATACCCAAACAATACATCACCCTTGTAGGGTAGTACTTCCATATGTTTCTTGGAATCCGCATCACCCGTCCATTGGCGAGTCCACAAGGATCTTCTCGCTGAGACAGACATGGCATTGGCCCTAGAAGCTAGCAATCCAATGTCCCTTTGAGCATCCCTCATAAATAAGACTGCGTCTTTAATATGGGCTAGAGTTAGGAATATAGTATCCTTATCCATATTATCAAATTGATCTGTCAGCTCATCTGTCCAAGCTGCAATTGCGCTACACACCCATGCCGACGCCATTGTCGGTCTTAGCACAGCACCCGTATGAGAATAAATACACTTTAAGGTAGTTTCTTGCCTGCGATCTGCAGGGTCCTTAAGGGCTGCTGTGTCAGGAGACGGTAGCGCCACTTTCTTGGACAAGCGCGTCATGGCTTTGTCCACAGTGGGGGGTGATTCCCAAATCTCCCTGTCCTGCTTAGGGAAAGGGTATGCCATATAAATTCTTTTGGGGATCTGCAGTCTCTTATCCGGAGTCTCCCAAGCTTTTCCAAAGAATTCATTTAATTCATGAGATGTGGGAAAGTTAATAATCTGTTTCTTTTCCTGAAACATGTGTACCCTTGTGTCGGGGACAGAGGGTTCATCCACAATATGCAACACATCCCTTATTGCCACAATCATACACTGAATGGTTTTAGTCACCCTAGGGTGCAATTTTACTTCGTCATAGTCGACACTGGAATCAGAATCCGTGTCGGTAGTAGTGTCTTGTGTTAAGGGACGCTTTTGAGACCCCGACGGGCCCTGTGAGTTGGTCCAATCTGAGGATTGACCCCCTAATGCCCCCCCTGAATCAGCCTTATCAAGCCTTTTATGTAAAGATGCCACACTTGCATTCAACATATGCCACATGTCCATCCAATCTGGAGTCGGCACAACCGACGGGGACACCACTCATTTGCTCCACCTCCTCCTTGGAAAAGCCTTCCGCTTCAGACATGTCGACACCACGTACCGACACCCCACACACACAGGGATTAACCTATAAGGGGACAAAACCCCAACCAGGCCCTTAGGAGAGACAGAGAGAGAGTATGCCAGCACACACCCAGCGCTTAATAACACTGGAAAAATATGACCAGTAAGTGTGTGTGTGTATATATTATATATATATATATATATATATATATATATATATATATATATATATATATATATATATATATATCCTCCTCTTTTTTCCAGCCTGAATGTTCAGCAGGGGAGAGACCAGGGAGCCAGCGTTTTCCTCATGCAGCTTCTGTGGAGAAAATGGTGCTGGTTAGTGCTGGGGATCAAGCTCCCCCCACCCGACGGCGGGCTTCAGTCCCGGTGATTTTTTAATAGAAAATGGCGGGGGATCGTAGAATTACTGCCCAGCAGCCTAATCTACCTGGTCAGTGCCCAAATGTGAGGTTTATTGCTGACCTGGGCGCCCCCCCCTGCACCCTTCAGTGCTGCTCTATGTGTGTGTGACCGGGAGCAATGGCGCGCAGCTTACCGCTGCGCGCCTTACCTCATGAAGATCTAAAGTCTTCTGCCGCCTATGATGTATTCTGCCTTCTCATACTCACCCGGCTTCTATCTTCGGCATCTGTGAGGAGGACGGCGGCGCGGCTCCGGGACGAACCCCAGGTGAGACCTGTGTTCCGACTCCCTCTGGAGCTAATGGTGTCCAGTAGCCTTAGAAGCAGTGCCCGACTTGACAAGCCAGCTCTGCTTCTCTCTCCTCGGTCCCACGATGCAGGGAGCCTGTTGCCAACAGGACTCCCTGAAAATTAAAAACCTAACAAAATTCTTTTTCCACAGAAAACTCTGGAGAGCTCTCTGCAGTGCACCCATTCTCCTCTGGGCACAAAATCTAACTGAGGTCTGGAGGAGGGACATAGAGGGAGGAGCCAGGGCATACCCATAGTCAAAGTTCTTTTTAGGTGCCCTATCTCCTGCGGAGCCCGTCTATACCCCATGGTCCTTACGGAGTCCCCAGCATCCTCTAGGACGTAAGAGAAACCTTGATATGCTTGATTCAGCCTCCTTTTATTGTGAGTGAGGTATGCTTATCCTTCTTGGTTAAGAGGGTTCATCACCAGAGTGATTTTGTCGAACACAGTGGTGGATAAAAGATACCTTTATGGGTTTAACCCATTTTGTGGAAAAGTGAGTTGGGGTACGCCTCTTCGGTGAAATAATTATCATCCTCGCTGTTTGAAAGTGTATAGCAACAAGAAAGACTCATGTACTGTTAAAAACTTTATTACACATTTACACCATTTTTTCTTTTTATGGCAACATCCACACGAGAGGAAGGAATGCCTTGTTGAAGAAAACCAGAACTCTATATACATAGTAGAGTGGAATCTACCAGAGGAACGTATTATGTTAATATTGTAGCGCCTGTAATTGTTTGAGACCCACACATCCATTGTATTAAATCTGTGTAAATTTTGAATCATTGGTGAGGTTCAACTGTAGTGAATCATATTGCGGGCAGCTTCCAGGGAGCCATTTACAGGGGTTCACAAATTTACATTTTTCAGCTTTGTCATTCCTGTGGAGCCCAGTATACCCCGCAGCAGAAATTTAACATGGGTATTCTTCATATTTCTAACACTCATTTATATTTACAACAGTGAAAATCCGAAACTCCCATGCGAAGAACAAGTAGAACAGCTAGTATTAAATATAAAATGGATTTGACACAAGTCTTGCAGGTAGAGTGCTTTCCCATTAATCCAGCATTTACACTTTCAGAACAAAAAACTTTCACTTTTTCACTTTTAGATATACAAATGACACCAATGTGACGCTGCACACAATGGTGGTCATTCCGAGTTGTTCGCTCGTTGCCGTTTTTCGCAACGCAGCGATTAGGTGGAAAATGCGCATGCGCTTGGTACGCAGCGCGCATGCGCTTAGTAATTTAAACACAAAACTTTGGAGATTTACACAAGCTCGAGCTACGTTTTTTCAACGCTCGAGTGATCGTAGTGTGATTGACACAGGAAGTGGGTGTTTCTGGGCGGCAACTTGGCGTTTTCAGGGAGTGTGCTAAAAACTGCAGGCGTGCCAGGAAAAAACAAAGGAGTGGCTGGAGAAACGGTGGAGTGGCTGGCCGAACGCAGGGCGTGTTTGTGACGTCAAACCAGGAACTAAACGGACTGAGGTGATCGCAGTGTAGGAGTAGGTATGGAGCTACTCAGAAACTGCATGAATTTTTTTAGTAGCAGTTCTGCTAATCTTTCGTTCGCTATTCTGCTAAGATACACTCCCAGAGGGCGGCGTCCTAGCGTTTGCAATGCTGCTAAAAGCAGCTAGCGAGCGAACAACTCGGAATGACCACCAATATGTACTCTGTATGGAAAATTACTGGTACTAAATGACTACTGGACATTGGCTAACCCTAGTAATCCTAGGGTAATATTATTGGGATGGCTATTCAATGTAGAATTATGTCTTACTAGTTTATTGGGCACCTTAGTTTCCTCTGATAGTGCGTGTGTGGGTGCGTGTGTGTGTGTGTGTGTGTGTGTGTGTGTGTGTGTGTGTGTGTGTGTGTGTGTGTGTGTGTGCGCGTGCGTGTGTGGCCTAGCACAGAACTTTACTCCACTGGCCCAGCCCAGGTAAGATCTGAGGATTCATCTACTGCTAATAGTATTGCAGTTATATTAGCATGCTGTTACTGTACACAACCTAAACATGCATGATGTCTTAATTATATTACAATAACATTAACATGCCGTTAAGGTCCATACACACGGAGCGATATAACTGAGCAATTTTGACTATATAGTCAAAATCGCTCAGAAAGTTAGTGCATATCTCTCCATGTGTACACAGCCAGCGATAGTGATGCGCGTCCCCGCCAGGTCGCTATCGCTGCTAAAAATAGACTGTGCAGGTAAGTCAATTTTGGCTAGGACGCTGGAAAAGAAAAAGCATCCCCTTGCTTGAATGAGTTAGCCAAAATCGCCCATAGCCAAAATCGCTGGAAAAGTTAGTCAAAATCTCCTACTGCCAGTTCAAGGGAAATCGCTCAGTCAAAATCTCTCATAGTCAAAATTTCTCCGTGTGTACGCACCTTTACCGTACAATGCCTAAGCTTGCATTGTAAGAGGTTTTATATTCTCAGAAACAGCCCAAACAAACAAACAAACACACACAAGGCCTTCACTCCTTATTTTGGTGCCAGCAAGTTGAGTAAAGTTACCAATTAAATTGCAGAAAATAGACGGGTCTGCTTGTTTGCAAACCAAATTACCCTTGTATATGACATGTGTGAGTAAAAATAAGATTTTACTCACCGGTAAATCTATTTCTCGTAGTCCGTAGTGGATGCTGGGAACTCCGTAAGGACCACGGGGAATAGCGGCTCCGCAGGAGACTGGGCACAACTAAAGAAAGCTTTAGGACTACCTGGTGTGCACTGGCTCCTCCCACTATGACCCTCCTCCAGACCTCAGTTAGGATACTGTGCCCGGAAGAGCTGACACAATAAGGAAGGATTTTGAATCCCAGGTAAGACTCATACCAGCTACACCAATCACACCGTATAACTTGTGATATTATACCCAGTTAACAGTATGAAAAATAACAGCCTCACTAACAGATGGCTCATAACAATAACCCTTTAGTTAGGCAATAACTATATACAAGTATTGCAGACAATCCGCACTTGGGATGGGCACCCAGCATCCACTACGGACTACGAGAAATAGATTTACCGGTGAGTAAAATCTTATTTTCTCCGACGTCCTAGTGGATGCTGGGAACTCCGTAAGGACCATGGGGATTATACCAAAGCTCCCAAACGGGCGGGAGAGTGCGGATGACTCTGCAGCACCGAATGAGCAAACTCAAGGTCCTCCTCAGCCAGGGTATCAAACTTGCAGACTTTTTCAAAATTGTTTGAACCCGACAAGTAACAGCTCGGCAAAGTTGTAAAGCCGAGACCCCTCGGGCAGCCGCCCAAGAAGAGCCCACTTTCCTCGTGGAATGGGCTTTTACAGATTTAGGGTGCGGCAGTCCAGCCGCAGAATGTGCAAGTTGAATCGTGCTACAGATCCAGCGAGCAATAGTCTGCTTAGAAGCAGAAGCACCCAGCTTGTTGGGTGCATACAGGATAAATAGCGAGTCAGTTTTTCTGACTCTAGCCGTCCTGGAAACAAAGTTTCAGGGCCCTGACTACGTCCAGTAACTTGGAGTCCTCCAAGTCCCACGTAGCCGCAGGCACCACAATAGGTTGGTTCACATGAACAGCTGATACCACCTTAGGAAGGAATTGGGAACGAGTCCTCAATTCCGCCCTATCCATATGAAAATCAGATAAGGGCTTTTGCATGACAAAACCGCCAATTCTGATACACGCCTGGCCGACGCCAAGGCCAACCGCATGACCACTTTCCACGTGAGGTATTTTAGCTCTACGGATTAAAGTGGCTCAACCCAATGCGACTTCAGGAAATCCAACACCACGTTGAGATCCCACGGTGCCACTAGAGGCACAAACGGGGGCTGAATATGCAGCACTCCCTTGACAAATGTCTGAACTTCAGGCAGTGAAGCCAGTTCTTTTTGGAAGAAAATGTACAGAGCAGAAATCTGGACCTTAACGTAACCCAATTGTAGGCCCGTAGTCACTCCTGACTGTAGGAAGTGCAGAAATCGACCCAGTTGAAATTCCTCCGTTGGGGCCTTCCTGGCCTCACACCAAGCAACATATTTTTGCCATATGCGGTGATAATATTTTGCTATCACATCTTTCCTAGCCTTAATCAGCGTAGGAATGACTTCCTCCGGAATGCCTTTTTCCTTTAGGATCCGGTGTTCAACCGCCATGCCGTCAAACACAGCCGTGGTAAGTCTTGGAACAGGCAGGGCCCCTGCTGCAGCAGGTCCTGTCTGAGCGGCAGAGGCCATGGGTCCTCTGAGAACATTTCTTGAAGTTCTGGGTACCAGGCTCTTCTTGGCCAATCCGGAACAACGAGTATAGTTCTTACTCTTCTCCTTATTAGTATTCTCAATACCTTGTGTATGAGAGGCAAAGGAAGGAACACATACACCGACTGGTACACCCACGGTGTTACCAGAGCGTCCACAGCTATCGCCTGAGGGTCCCTTGACCTGGCGCAATATCTTTTTAGCTTTTTGTTGAGGCGTGACGCCATCACGTCACCTGTGGCCTTTCTCAACGGTGTACAATCATTTTGAAGACGTCTGGATGAAGTCCCCACTCTCCCGGGTGGAGGTCGTGCCTGCTGAGAAAGTCTGCTTCCCAGTTGTCCACTCCGGGAATGAACACTGCTAACACATGATTTTCCGCCCATCGGAAAATCCTTGTGGCTTCTGCCATCACCATCCTGCTTCTTGAGCCGCCCTGCTGGTTTACATGGGCGACCGCCGTGATGTTGTCTGACTGGATCAGCACCGGCTGGTGTGGAAGCAGGGGTCTAGCCTGACTTAGGGCATTGTGAATGGCCCTTAGTCCCAGAATATTTATGTGTAGGGAAGTCTCCTGACTTGACCATAGTCCTTGGAAGTTTCTTCCCTCTGTGACTGCCCCCCAGCCTCGAAGGCTGGCATCCATGGTCACCAGGACCCAGTCCTGTATGCCGAATCTGCGGCCCTCTAGAAGATGAGCACACTGCAGCCACCACAACAGCGACACCCAGGCCCTTGGAGACAGGGTTATCAGCCGATGCATCTGAAGATGCAACCCGGACCTCTTGTCCAACAGATCCCACTGGAAGATCCTTGCCTGGAACCTGCCGAATGGAATTTCTTCGCAAGAAGCTACCATCTTTCCCAGGACTCGCGTGCATTGATGCACCGACACCTGTATTAGTATTAGGAGGTCTCTGACTAGAGATGACAACTCCTTGGCCTTCTCCTCCGGGAGAAACCCTTTTTTCTTGTTCTGTGTCCAGAACCATACCCAGGAACAGTAGACGCGTCGTAGGAACCAGCTGCGACTTTGGACTATTCAGAATCCAGCCGTGCTGTTGTAGCACTTCCCGAGATAGTGCTACTCCGACGAACAACTGCTCCCTGGACCTCGCCTTTATAAGGAGATCGTCCAAGTACGGGATAATTATAACTCCCTTTTTTCGAAGGAGTATCATCATTTCGGCCATTACCTTGGTAAATACCCTCGGTGCCGTGGACAGACCAACGGCAACGTCTGGAATTGGTAATGACAGTCCTGTACCACAATTTTGAGGTACTCCTGGTGAGGAGGGTAAATGGGGACATGCAGGTAAGCATCCTTGATGTCCAGTGATACCATGTAATCCCTTTCGTCCAGGCTTGTAATAACCGCCCTGAGCGATTCCATTTTGAACTTGAACCTTCGTATATAAGTGTTCAAGGATTTCAATTTTAGAATGGGTCTCACCGAACCGCCTGGTTTCGGTACCACAAACATTGTGGAATAGTAACCCCGGCCTTGTTGAAGGAGGGGTACCTTGATTATCACCTGCTGGAAGTACAGCTTGTGAATTGCCGCCAGTACTACCTCTCCTCGAGGGCAGCAGGCAAGGCTAATTTGAGGTAACGGCGAGGGGGAGTCGCCTCGAACTCCAGCTTGTATCCCTGTGATACTACGTGCAGAACCCAGGGATCCACTTGTGAGCGAGCCCACTGGTCGCTGAAGTTCCCGAGACGCGCCCCCACCGCACCTGGCTCTACCTGTGGAGCCCCAGCGTCATGCGGTGGACTCAGATGAAGCGGGGGAAGATTTTTGATCCTGGGAACTGGCTGTCTGGTGCAGCTTTTTCCCTCTTCCCTTGTCTCTGTGCAGAAAGGAAGCGCCTTTGACCCACTCGCTTTTCTGAAGCCGAAAGGACTGTACCTGATAATACGGTGCTTTCTTAGGCTGTGAGTAACCTGAGGAAAAAAAAATTCTTCCCAGCTGTTGCTGTGGATACGAGGTCCCAGAGACCATCCCCAAACAATTCCTCACCCTCATAAGGCAGAATCTCCATGTGCCTTTTAAAGTCAGCATCACCTGTCCACTGCCGGGTCCCTAATACCCTCCTGGCAGAATGGACATTGCATTAACTTTTGGATGCCAGCCGGCAAATATCCCTCTGTGCATCCCTCATATATAAGACGACGTCTTTAATATGCTCTATGGTTAGCAAAATAGTATCCCTGTATAGGGTATCAATATTATCTGACAGGGTATCAGACCTTTTACGCTGCAGCAGCACTATCCATGCTGAGGCAATTGCAGGTCTCAGTATAGTACCTGAGTGTGTATATACAGACTTCAGGATAGCCTTCTGCTTTTTAACAGCAGGCTCCTTCAAAGTGGCCGTATCCTAAGACGGCAGTGCCACCTTTTTTGACAAACGTGTGAGTGCCTTATCCACCCTAGGGGATATCTCCCAACGTGACCTATCCTCTGGCGGGAAAGGGTACGCCATCAGTAACTTTTTAGAAATTACCAGTTTCTTATCGGGGGAACCCACGCTTCATTCACTCATCTGATGGGGGAACAAAACACTGGCTGCTTTTTCTCCCCAAACATAAAACCCCTTTTTTTGTGGTATTTGGGTTAATGTCAGAAATGTGTAACACATTTTTCATTGCCGAGTGCAACGGATGTTCCTAGTGGATTGTGTATATGTCTCAACCTCGTCGACACTGGAGTCAGACTCCGTGTCGACATCTGTATCTGCCATCTGAGGTAGCGGGCGTTTTTGAGCCCCTGATGGCCTTTGAGACACCTGGGCAGGCGCGGGCTGAGAAGCCGGCTGTCCCATAGCTGTTACGTCATCCAGCCCTTTACATAAGGAGTTGACACTGTCGGTTAATACCTTCCACTTATCCATCCACTCAGGTGTCGGCCCCACATGGGGCGACATCACATTTATCGGCATCTGCTCCGCTTCCACGTATCCTCAAACATGTCGACACAGCCGTACAGACACACCGCACACACAGGGAATGCTCTGACTGAGGACAGGATCCCACAAACTCCTTTGGGGAAACAGAGAGAGAGTATGCCAGCACACACCAGAGCGCTATATAATGCAGGGATTAACACTATAACTGAGTGATTTTTCCCCCAATAGCTGCTTGTATACACAATACTGCGCCTAAATTTGGTGCCCCCCCTCTCTTTTTAACCCTTTGAGCCTGAAAACTACAGGGGAGAGCCTGGGAAGCTGTCTTCCAGCTGCACTGTGAAGAAAAAATGGCGCCAGTGTGCTGAGGGAGATAGCCCCGCCCCTTTTCCGGCTGACTTTTCTCCTGCTTTTTTTATGGATTCTGGCAGGGGTATTTATCACATATATAGCCTCTGGGACTATATATTGTGATTTTTTGCCAGCCAAGGTATTCATATTGCTGCTCAGGGCGCCCCCCCCCAGCGCCCTGCACCCATCAGTGACCGGAGTGTGAGGTGTGCATGAGGAGCAATGGCGCACAGCTGCAGTGCTGTGCGCTACCTTGTTGAAGACCGAAGTCTTCTGCCGCCGATTTCCAGGACCATCTTCATGCTTCTGGCTCTGTAAGGGGGACGGCGGCGCGGCTCCGGGATCGAACGATCGAGGTCGGGTCCTGTGTTCGATCCCTCTGGAGCTAATGGTGTCCAGTAGCCCAAGAAGCCCAAACTATCTCCAGTTAGGTAGGTTCGCTTCTTCTCCCCTTAGTCCCTCGTAGCAGTGAGTCTGTTGCCAGCAGATCTCACTGAAAATAAAAAACCTAAAATATACTTTCTTTTCTAGGAGCTCAGGAGAGCCCCTAGTGTGCATCCAGCTCAGCCGGGCACAAGATTCTAACGGAGGTCTGGAGGAGGGTCATAGTGGGAGGAGCCAGTGCACACCAGGTAGTCCTAAAGCTTTCTTTAGTTGTGCCCAGTCTCCTGCGGAGCCGCTATTCCCCATGGTCCTTACAGAGTTCCCAGCATCCACTAGGACGTCAGAAATATGCTTGTATAAAATAAGCGTGTGAGGAATCAGTTATGAATCCCGCTGTCATACCTGTAGGATCACCACAGTGGAAACTATTAGAATTTTCATTATGTTGTCTGATTTATTAGGCATCTGTTTTGTAACACCGTAGATTTGCAGGTTTAAAAATGGCAATGGTATCAAACGCAGAACCCACCATGTTGGGTTGGAAAATATGCTATTTAAAATTTTAACAAGCTGGATCACATGCTTAATAAATTTGCTGTTTTGAAATGCTCCCCAAACACATTGCTGACAACAACCACAGATTTTGACAAAAATGCTTAATAAATAAAGCCCAGTGTTTTCTTGCTTCTAATTCAACAATGTAAATAACACCCCTTTGATATGGCCATAAATAGCCCGATTTATTGCATGTGAATGTGCAACAACAACAGATCAACAGCTGCTGGGAGTGTGTGTGTGTGTGTGTGTGTGTGTGTGTGTGTGTGTGTGTGTGTGTGTGTGTGTGTGTGTGTGTGTGTGTGTGTCTTGTTTGTATGTATTTTCATGATAAACTCAAGAACTACTGCTACAGAACCGAACTGTAACATGCGCTATGAATCATCTCACCATCACGTTAATTGGCTAATTAGCAAATATAATCTATGCATCAAATAGTCTCTGTTGTCATACAACATACTAAGTAAAGAGGGTGTCAGAACCACATGGTATGCAGATAAGTCAATAGGCAGACCACAGATGGTCGACATGCAAAAGGTCAAAAGGTTGACATGTAAAAAAAATAAGAATTTACTCACCGGTAATTCTATTTCTCGTAGTCCGTAGTGGATGCTGGGAACTCCGTAAGGACCATGGGGAATAGCGGGCTCCGAAGGAGGCTGGGCACTCTAGAAAGATTTATGACTACCTGGTGTGCACTGGCTCCTCCCACTATGACCCTCCTCCAAGCCTCAGTTAGGACACTGTGCCCGGACGAGCAGACATAATAAGGAAGGATTTAGAATCCCGGGTAAGACTCTTGCCAGCCACACCAATCACACCGTACAACTCGTGATACTATACCCAGTTTGACAGTATGAAAACAACTGAGCCTCTCAACAGATGGCTCAACAATAACCCTTTAGTTAACAATAACTATTTACAAGTATTGCAGACAATCCGCACTTGGGATGGGCGCCCAGTATCCACTACGGACTACGAGAAATAGAATTACCGGTGAGAAAATTCTTATTTTCTCTAACGTCCTAGTGGATGCTGGGAACTCCGTAAGGACCATGGGGATTATACCAAAGCTCCCAAACGGGCGGGAGAGTGCGGATGACTCTGTAGCACCGAATGAGAGAACTCCAGGTCCTCCTCAGCCAGGGTATCAAATTTGTAGAATTTTGCAAACGTGTTTGCCCCTGACCAAGTAGCTGCTCGGCAAAGTTGTAAAGCCGAGACCCCTCGGGCAGCCGCCCAAGATGAGCCCTCCTTCCTTGTGGAATGGGCATTTACAGATTTTGGCTGTGGTATGCCTGCCACAGAATGTGCAAGCTGAATTGTACTACAAATCCAGCGAGCAATAGACTGCTTAGAAGCAGGAGCACCCATCTTGTTGGGTGCATACAGGATAAACAGCGAGTCAGAGTTTCTGACTCCAGCCGTCCTGGAAACATATATTTTCAGGGCCCTGACAACGTCTAGCAACTTGGAGTCCTCCAATTCACTAGTAGCCGCCGGCACCACAATAGGCTGGTTCAGGTGAAACGCTGACACCACCTTAGGAAGAAATTGGGGACGAGTCCTCAATTCTGCCCTATCCATATGGAAAATCAGATAAGGGCTTTTACATGATAAAGCCGCCAATTCTGACACTCGCCTGGCTGAAGCCAAGGCCAATAACATGACCACTTTCCACGTGAGATATTTTAGATCCACGGTTTTTAGTGGCTCAAACCAATGTGATTTTAAGAAAACTCAACACCACGTTGAGATCCCAAGGTGCCACAGGGGGCACAAACGGGGGCTGTATATGCAGCACTCCTTTCACAATGTCTGAACTTCAGGTACTGAAGCTAATTCTTTTTGAAAGAAAATCGACAGAGCCGAGATCTGTACTTTAATGGAGCCTAGACTTAGGCCCATATTCACTCCTGCTTGTAGGAAATGTAGAAATCGACCTAGTGGAAATTCCTCTGTTGGGGCCTTTTTGGCCTCGCACCATGCAACATATTTCCGCCACATGCGGTGATAATGCTTTGCCGTAACATCTTTCCTGGCTTTAATAAGCGCAGGAATGACTTCTTCCGGAATACCCTTTTCCTTCAGGATCCGGCGCTCAATCGCCATGCCGTCAAACGCAGCCGCGGTAAGTCTTGGAACAGACAGGGCCCCTGCTGAAGCAGGTCCTGTCTGAGCGGCAGAGGCCATGGGTCCTCTGATATCATTTCCTGAAGTTCCGGGTACCAAGCCCTTCTTGGCCAATCCGGAACCACGAGTATCGTTCCTACTCCTCGCCATCTTATTATTCTCAGTACCTTTGGTATGAGAGGCAGAGTAGGGAACACATAAACCGACTGGTACACCCACGGTGTCACTAGAGCGTCCACAGCTATCGCCTGAGGGTCCCTTGACCTGGCGCAATATCTCTTTAGCTTTTTGTTGAGGCGGGACGCCATCATGTCCACCTGTGGTCTTTCCCAACGGTTTACCAACAGCAGGAAGACTTCTGGATGAAGTCCCCACTCTTCCGGGTGTAGGTCGTGTCTGCTGAGGAAGTCTGCTTCCCAGTTGTCCACTCCCGGAATGAACACTGCTGACAGTGCTAGTACGTGATTTTCCGCTCATCGGAGAATCCTTGTGGCTTCTGCCATTGCCATCCTGCTTCTTGTGCCGCCCTGTCGGGTCACATGGGCGACTGCCGTGATGTTGTCTGACTGTATCAGTACCGGCTGGTTTTGAAGCAGGGGTCTTGCCTGACTTAGGGCATTGTAAATGGCCCTCAGTTCCAGAATTTATATGTAGGGAAGTCTCCTGACTTGACCATAGGCCCTGGAAGTTTCTTCCCAGTGTGACTGCTCCCCAGCCTTGAAGGCTGGCATCCGTGGTCACCAGGACCCAGTCCTGTATGCCGAAATTGCGGCCCTCTAGAAGATGAGCACCCTGCATCCACCACAGTAGAGACACCCTGGTCCTTGGAGACAGGGTTATCATTTGATGCATTTGAAGATGCGATCCCGACCACTTATCTAAGAGGTCTCACTGGAAGGTCCTCGCATGGAACCTGCCGAATGGAATTGCTTCGTATGAAGCCACCATTTTTCCCAGGACTCGTGTGCAACGATGCACCGATACCCTTTTTGGTTTTAGGAGGTCTCTGACTAGAGATGACAGCTCCTTGGCTTTCTCCTGCGGGAGAAACACTTTTTTCTGTTCTGTGTCCAAAATCATCCCCAGGAACAGTAAGCGAGTGGAAGGAACCAGCTGTGACTTTGGAATGTTCAGAATCCAGCCATGCTGTTGTAGCACCTCCTGAGATAGTGCTACTCCGACCAGTAACTGCTCCCTGGACCTTGCCTTTATAAGGAGATCGTCCAAGTATGGGATAAATAAAAACTCCCTTTTTTGAAGGAGTATCATCATTTCTGCCATTACCTTGGTAAACACCCTCGGTGCCGTGGACAGTCCAAACGGTAGTGTCTGGAATTGGTAATGGCAATCCTGTACCACAATCTGAGGTACTCCTGGTGAGGAAGGTAAATAGGGACATGCAGGCAAGCATCCTTGATGTCCAGGGATACCATGTAATCCCCCTTGTCCAGGCTTGCAATAACCGCCCTGAGCGATTCCATCTTGAACTTTGTTATGCAAGTGTTCAAGGATTTCCATTTTAAAATGGGTCTCACCGAACCGGCTGGTTTCGGTACCACAAACAGTGTGGAATAGTAACCCCGTCCTTGTTGAAGTAGGGGCACCTTGACTATCACCTGCTGGGAATACAGCTTGTGAATTGCCTCTAGCACAGCCTCCCTGCCTGAGGGAGTTGTCGGCAAGGCAGATTTGAGTAAACGGCGGGGGGGAGACGCCTCGACTTCCAGCTTGTACCCCTGAGATACTACTTGACGGATCCAGGGATCCACCTGTGAGCGAGCCCACTGATCGCTGAAATTTTTGAGGCGGCCCCCCACCGTACCTGGCTACGCCTGTGGAGCCCCCGCGTCATGCGGTGGACTCAGAGGAAGCAGGGGAAGAATTTTGATTCTGGGAACTGGCTGCTGGTGCAGCTTTTTCCCTCTTCCCTCGTTTGACCCGCCTGCTTTTTTGAAGCCGAAAGGACTGTACCTGATAATACAGTGCGTTTCTTAGGCTGTGAGGAAACCTGAGGTAAAATATTTTCATCCCAGCTGTTGCTGTGGATACGAGGTCCCAGAGACCAACCCCAACCAATTCCTCACCCCTATAAGGCTCTATGTGCCTTTTAAAGTCAGCATCACCTGTCCAGTGTCGGGTCTCCAATACCCTCCTGACAGAATGGACATTGCAATAATTCAGGATGCCAGCCGGCAAAATATTCCTCTGTGCATCCCTCATATATAAGACGACGTCTTATGTTCGCAAAATAGTATCCCTGTTTGAAAGGGGTACAGACCACGCTGCAGCAGTCTGCAGGTCTCAGTCTAGTACCTGAGTGTGTAATTACAGACTTCAGGATAGCCTCCTGCTATTTATCAGCAGGTACCTTCAAAATGGCCGTATCCTAAGACGGCAGTGCCACCTTGACAAACGTGTGAGCGCCTTATCCACCCTAGGGGATATCTCCCAGCGTAACTTATCCTCTGGCGGGAAAGGGTACGCCATCAGTAACTTGTTAGAAATTACCAGTTTCTTATCGGGGAAACCCACGCTTTTTCACACTTCATTCACTCATTTGATGGGGGAACAAAACACTGCCTGCTTTTTCTCCCCACACATAAAACCCTTTGTTTTTAGTGGTACTTGGGTTAATGTCAGAAATGTGTAACACATTTTATATTGCCGGGATCATGTAACGGATGTTCCTAGTGGATTGTGTATATGTCTCAACCTCGTCGACACTGGAGTCAGACTCCGTGTCGACATCTGTGTCTGCCATCTGAGGGAGCGTTGATGGCCTTTGAGACGTCTGGGCAGGCGCGGGCTGAGAAGCCGGCTGTCCCATAGCTGTTACGTCATCCAGCCTTTTATGTAAGGAGTTGACACTGTCGGTTAATACCTTCCACCTATCCATCCACTCTGGTGTCGGCCCACAGGGGCGACATCTCATTTATCGGCATCTGCTCCGCCTCCACATAAGTCTCCTCATCAAACATGTCGACACAGCCATACCGACACACCGCACACACACAAGGAATGCTCCAATGAGGACAGGACCCACAAAAGCCCTTTGGGGAGTGAGAGTATGCCAGCACACACCAGAGCGCTATATAATGCAGGGACTAACTGAGTTATGTCCCCTATAGCTGCTTTTATATAATTTATACTGCGCCTAAATTTAGTGCCCCCCCTCTCTGTTTTAACCCTGTTCTGTAGTGTAGACTGCAGGGGAGAGCCAGGGAGCTTCCCTCTAACGGAGCTGTGAGGGAAAAATGGCGCCAGTGTGCTGAGGAGATAGGCTCCGCCCCTTTTTCGCAGCCTTTTCTCCCGCATTTTTATGGAATCTGGCAGGGGTTAATATACATCCATATAGCCCTGGGGGTTATATGTGATGTATTTTTGCCAGCCAAGGTGTTTATATTGCTGCTCAGGGCGCCCCCCCCCCCCAGCGCCCTGCACCCTCAGTGACCGGAGTGTGTGGTGTGCATGAGGAGCAATGGCGCACAGCTGCAGTGCTGTGCGCTACCTTGGTGAAGACTGATGTCTTCTGCCGCCGTTTTTCCGGACCTCTTCTTGCTTCTGGCTCTGTAAGGGGGACGGCAGCGCGGCTCCGGGACCGAACACCAAGGACTGGGCCTGCGGTCGATCCCTCTGGAGCTAATGGTGTCCAGTAGCCTAAGAAGCCCAATCCGGCTGCAAGCAGGCGAGTTCGCTTCTTCTCCCCTTAGTCCCTCGCTGCAGTGAGCCTGTTGCCAGCAGGTCTCACTGAAAATAAAAAAACCTAAATCTATACTTTCTTTCTAAGGGCTCAGGAGAGCCCCTAGTGTGCATCCAACCTCGGCCAGGCACAAGATCTAACTGAGGCTTGGAGGAGGGTCATAGTGGGAGGAGCCAGTGCACACCAGGTAGTCATAAATCTTTCTAGAGTGCCCAGCCTCCTTCGGAGCCCGCTATTCCCCATGGTCCTTACGGAGTTCCCAGCATCCACTAGGACGTTAGAGAAATAGACAGTACAAAAGGTCGACATGACAATGGTAGAAAAAAAAAAAACTTTCATACTTTACCATCCATGTGGACTACAACTGGGAATAGCAACATGGGCTTAGACAGCAAAGCACTTTGCCTACGCTCACCAGGCGAGGTGTAGTACACTAATGGGAGCTTATAGTAGGGCATCTATTCACATTAAAGGGAGATCTTGGGGGAAGTACTGCACCTTCGTAAGTGCTGGGCACACCACCATTAAATGATGCCAATGGCTGGGGGAAGCCCCCATTAGTGATGTTAAGGGGGCTGCACTGCCCCCAACAGTGACATCAGTAGGGACACGCCCCCACCCTTCCTTTTCAAGCGCACACGTCCTGCTCCTAGCGGGAGCACATGACAATGGGGTATCCCGTCATTTAGGAATATTTTATTCAAGGGCAGCAACACAGTGTGCAAAGGCATGCCTCGCCCCCCGCCCCCCCGGGAATCCGCTTATGCATGCGTACGTTATTGCCGCATCACTACCACCACGCACAAGATGAAACGTGTGCAAGTGAAACAAACTTAAGTCTACGTCTATAGGGGGTAATTCAGAGTTGATCGCAGCAGCAAAGTTGATCGCAGCAGCAAATTTGTTAGCAGATGGGCAAAACCATGTGCACTGAAGGTGGGGCAGATATAACATGTCCAGAGAGAGTTATATTTGGGTGGGTTATATTGTTTCTGTGCAGGGTAAATACTGGCTGCTTTATTTTTACACGGCAATTTAGATTTCAGTTAGAACACACCCCACCCAAATATAATAGTGCCCATACACTTATGAGATTATCGGTACTATCCTTCGATTTCGACCACATCTGTGAGAGAAATTGAAGGATTGTATGCACATTTTAGTATCTTTCAACACGATGCGCGGGCACGCCAGTCGAATATATCGCGTCTCAAGATATTATGTGCTGCACATAATATTTATCGAATCGCAGTGCGATCGCATGTGTTTCTAGAAACACATGCTATATCTCGCACTGCGATGTGTGATGGGCTCCGGCCGCTCCCACTCGGAGGTGACGTGCCCATCACGTGATTACCATGCGATCTATCGCATAATCCCCCTATTTCATCGCACCTTAACTGCCGGTGCGATGCCGCGTCGCAGGGCATCGCACAAGTGTATGGGCACCATTACTCTCTCTGCACATGTTCTATCTGCCTCCCTCCCTGCAGTGCACATGGTTTTTCCAAACTGCTGTGATCAACTCTGAATTACCCCCATAGTGCTCTCGGTTGCACAGGCACTGTGCGAACAGGCTACATATGCGTCGGACGTGTCCATGCAATCTTTAAGAAGGTTCATATTACGACATCTTCACACTTTTGTTAAGATATCTGTTTTTATTTTTTAACCTCCAATATTTAATTTACTAAAATAACTAGGATATTAAGACAGACGACTGAACTAAAAAAAAATAATGTGAAAGATCATCCCTGTTGTCAAATATCAACGTTGAGTTTATTTTCATTGACAAGAACTCTGTACCCACTCCCATGTTTTAAAATTGTTTTCTAATAAATGGGCCTATTTATCAAGCATTATTTTTTTTAAATTATGTAGAAACTGCATGCTCTGCATAAACTTGTGACTTGCTGCTATTTATAGCCTAATAACTGAACTAAAAAATAAACCAAAAAAAGTGGGGGGGGGGGGGAGGGGTTATACTTTATTAATAATCACTCGAAAACTATAAATAAGCACTGCTAATAAGTGTGTGTCCCCTAATACATCCAGCCTCCACACCCCATGTGACGCGAGATGCCTGAACTCTGCGAAAATCAGGTGTATTTTAGGGGCAAAAATGTGTCTTAGTCGTAACGCAATGCAACTAGGAGACTGTGCCTGTGCTGATTAATTTGATGTGTGACCCTTGTATATTGTGTGTGACTGAGTCTGTATACGTTGCAGACAGAACTTGTACTAGAAAAAAGCAGATGCTACATTGTAGCACTCTGTTTACAGATTCATAGACTCCGTTGCACACAGATATACAAGTGTCATACAGCAAATAAATGTGTACCCAACTGTAGGTGCATTGTGACTAAGAGGCTTTTTTTTTTTTTTTTTTTTGCCAAAAAAGAGCAAAGGGGACTCAACGCTAGAAGATTCTATTTATTACAAATAAACTCAAACATTTCACTCACTCCATAAAACATGATCCATCGCTCATTAGGTGCAGGGTGCTAGAATGAGAACACTAGACTAATATCATAAATGTGATCAGGGGCGGATTGGGATGAAAAACCAGCCCGGGAAATTTATGGAAGCAGCCCTACTAGGTGTGGGGTCTGTTGAGAGAGTGGAGTCTGTCAAGTAGGCAGGATTACTGCTCAGAAGGCCTGACTACTTGCAGGCATGCAAAGTGCGCTGCAAAATTTTAGGGGTGTGGCTTCATGGAGAATGGGCGTGGCCACATAATAGTGCCAATTCACATTACAGCACACAGTAGTGCCGCTTATACACACTGCACCAAGTAGAACCTCCTATACACACTGCGCCAGGTAGAGCATGTTAACATATTGCGCCAGTTAGAGCACATTCTACACATTGTACCAGGTAAAGCACATTATAAACATTACACCAGGTAAAGCACATTGGCCCTCATTCTGAGTTGATCGCTCGCTAGCAACTTTTAGCAGCCGTGCAAACGCATTGTCGCTGCCCACGGGGGAGTGTATTTTCGCTTTGCAAAAGTGCGAACGGCTGCAAACACATTTTGTGCAAAACAAGACCAGCCCTGTAGTTACTTATTCTGTGCGATGACTGCTGCGACGAGTGACACGGTAATGAAGTCAGATACCCGACCTGCATACGCCTGGCCATGCCTGCGTTTTTCCTAACACTCCCAGAAAACGGTCAGTTGCCACCCAGAGACTCCCACTTCCTGTCAATCTCTTTGCGTTCGGCTGTGCGTTTGGTATCGTTAGAACCATTGCAAAACCACAAAGCACTTCGTACCCGTACGACGCGCGTGCGCATTGCAGTGCATGTGCAGATTAGCCGTTTTTTTAACTGATCGCTACACAGCGAACAACGGCAGCTAGCGATCAACTCGGAATGACCACCATTATACACATTGCGTCAGGCAGAGCCCGTTACGCACTATGCGTCAGGCAGAGCCCGTTACGCACATTGCGTCAGGCAGAGCCCGTTACGCACATTGCGTCAGGCAGAGCCCGTTACGCACATTGCGTCAGGCAGAGCCCGTTACGCACATTGCGTCAGGCAGAGCCCGTTACGCACATTGCGTCAGGCAGAGCCCGTTACGCACATTGCGTCAGGCAGAGCCCGTTACACACATTGCGCCAGGCAGAGCTCGTTATACACATTGCGCCAGGCAGAGCCCGTTATACACATAGACGGCACTGGAGGCAAACCAGAGCCGGATTAAGGCTCCTGTGGGGGTCCTGGGTTACTTATGACAGGGGGCCCTAAAGTCTACCCGCTAATTTAACACTATACACACACACACACATACACTATACACACACATACATACACACATACATACATACATACATACATACACACACACACATATACACACACACACACACACACATGGAGAAGACTTGTTCGGCACTCCACTGGACTGTAAATGACGGCTTGCTCCGGTGCCCGACCTAGACACACTGTATATGCAGGGAAACCAGCAGGACGGCACTCACAGAGATTTGGTACACTGAAGAAACTGACAGCTCACAAGCTCTCAATTCCTTCCCTGCAGCTCACACAGCGCCGGGCCCGCGGAGTCAGTAAATCCACAGTGGAACCTGTGCAGGCTTTCACTTTGTATGCGTCCAGCCGCCGGCTTGCACTGTGATGCTGTCACGGTATGGCTGCAGCGCTGAGGATCGGTCATTAAGATCCGATCTGCGGTGGGTGGCGGGGACCCTTGCAGAGTGGAGGCCGAGGAATACTTACCCCCTGTGCCCCCCCACCCCCGTAATCCGGCTCTGTGGCGGACCTGTCAGTGGTGATTGACGGGCTCCGCAAAGGATTATGGGCGGCTGGGCATGCACAGTAGATCCCCGCTGGCCATCTTTTTTTTGCTTCAGTAAGCTTCTGCGCATGCGCAGAAGCAGTCCATTAATGCTGCTTGCGGCAGCCAGCCGGCCAGCGACGGGGGTGATAAACGGCAGCTGAGGGGGCAATGGGACCAGCACACCAGCATTCCGCCCCGGAGTCCCGGTGGGCCAATCCGCCCCTGAATGTGATAATTCTATTTACCAAGCCTTTGATGGAGGTAAAGCGGACAGAGATAATGTACCAGCCAAACAGCTCCTAACTGTACTTTTTCAAACCCAGCTTGTGACAGGGCAGTTAGGAGCTGATTGGCTGGTGCTTTATGTCTGTCCACTTTATCTCCATCCATGGCATATACCCCTTGGTCACTAGAGAACTCTATCACAATGCAATTGGTGGTCATAAGTGTACAATAAAAACTGTCAGCACTTTGGTTACACTTAAGGCTTTCCACAATATCCCTTCAAACCAATTTACGCAGGTTATGTGGCTGACTAAATTCAAGCATGCATCTATTCCACCTACTTTTAAACTGCCACAGAACCTGTGTAAAATTATTGCTGTTCCAAATTAAAGGAATATTATGGCAAACCTACATACAGTACAGATCAAACATAAAGTGACCAGGCAATGCATTTTTTTTTTTTTTTTTTTAGAATGAACTGGGATAATGTACTGTCTTTCGGAAAAAATGACTGCTTTAACCAATGATTAACTGGCTATACAAGGTTGAAATAACTGGGTGCAGATAGGAACTCTGCTTTGGCAGTCCAAAAATAGCAAAACTTATAGGCCCTACACACATGCCGATATCACTGCACGATATGAACGATCTCGTTAATTAATGAACGAGATAACGTTCATATCGTGCAGTGTGGAGTCACCAGCGATGAACGATGCGCGGCCCCGCGCTCGTTCATCGCTGGTGACATGTCAGCTGTGCATGCAGGCCAATATGGACGCGATCGTCCATATTTGCCTGCACGTCTATGGAGCCGGGTGGAGAGAAGAAACTTCACTCCCCCCGTCACTGCCCCCCCGCCGCCGGGTCACCCGTCGGCCACCTCGGCGGCACATCGCCTAATGTGTAGGGCGCCTTAGACAGGTATTGTGTTTTGGCTTTTTTTAGAAAATTGACTATAAAAAAAATTATATTATATGGATAATTCTGCAAAATACCCTCTCACCAGATTCACCCAGATAACATCACCACTCGTTAATTTAAAATTATAAAAATTAAATTAATAATAAATTTCATAGAAATTTTAAATTAACGAGTGATGTTATCTGGGTGAATCTGGCGAGAGGGTATTTTGCAGAATTATCCATCTTCTCGTGATCAAATCTCAAATTGAAGGACTGCCCTAGAGAAAAAAGTCAAAGAAATACTACTACATGTTATGAGCGCTCTCCATACAACCATCTACTATATATATATATATATATATATATATATATATATATATATATATATATAGAATCCCAATAAAGATGACAGCGGCACTCAGGGTTTTGTAAACATGCAAAAATTGTATTCAAACGTGAATAGACAGGCCGACGTTTCGGGGCTTACCCGCCCCTTTGTCAAGGTGTATACACCTTGACAAAGGGGCGGGTAAGCCCCGAAACGTCGGCCTGTCTATTCACGTTTGAATACAATTTTTGCATGTTTACAAAACCCTGAGTGCCGCTGTCATCTTTATTGGGATTCTACACAATCGTTATCAGGAGGCACCAGGGTCACGAGTGACCATCGGGAGGAGTGCCGGTCCACATCTGCTATATATATATATATATATATATATATATATATATATATATATATATATATATATATATATCTATCTCTATCTATATCTCTATCTATATCTATATCTATATCTATATATATATATACACACACACACCTATCAACGGAATTTGCTGCACTATATAACACACATACATTATATATTATATATACACACACAGTATATTTACTTTTTCTTTTTTCTTTTTTTTTTTTAAGCACGCACATTATGATGTTGAATACCACCAGCGGTCCCATTGTTATAAGTATGGCCAGATAAGTGATATGTACTCTACCTGAAAAGCTAACAACCAATAACAGTGTAACATCAATGTTTAGATTTTACAGAAAATGTAATGTTTCATTTTATCCTACACAGACTTGAAGTGTATTGGATATTAGGTAGTATGTATCAGTGCAAGTAAAACTTGCAATGACTAACTATATGCATATAATTATACTTTTTAAAGACCCCATCTATTCTGTAATATAGAGGGTGCCATGGAGGAGGAGAGGAGCATTAAACTTTGGCCATTATGACATAAAAGTGCTATAGTGACATGCACAAAAGTATCACAATAAATAACAACAACAACTGGTTATGCTATATGCCAGCTGACTGATGAGGACTACTCCGTACTGCATGTGCGGTGAGTGGGATCACTGTGGTGCGGGGTGGTCAGTAGGGCTGCCGCTGTATACAAAGAGACAGGAGACGCGTACACCGCGCAATGCTACACAGCAGCTGCTAGCTACCCCTTATGCCGCAGGGCCCAGGAGCGGACACATGTGCGGCGATGCGGAGGGGTCACGGGCCTCGTATACAGGGCTGGGGTGTAGGCTGGACGGCGGCATCCCGTACGGTACCGTTTACCCTTGCGAAAGATCGCAATTTACTACAATATATGATAGAGATAATGGGTGATCGGGGCATTATTGCTCACCGGGTCACTCGGTCTCCGTCCTCCCCGGGTTCTCCTACTTCCTGTGTGCCACTGCCCACACTCTCCGCAATATCCGGCTCTCTCACTGCTCTACTCCCTCATTGGAAGCGACAGCATAGGCCTACGACCCTAGTGATGCACGGGGCGTGGCTACAGTGACGTGAGTTAACCCTCCCGCAGGCAGAAGGGTAGCGTTTGCTGAAATCTCCTCAGTCACATGCAGCGTTACGGCAGGGATAGGAGGATAGAACGCGACATACGACGGAGTGGACTGGGGTCGCGAGGGGCGGTGCCACAGGTCACGGGGCGTGCCACGAGTCAGGGTGGGCATGGCTTCGCGGTGCGCCGCAAATTCATCTAGTAACTTGTGCTAATGTGATTGTGCTCTGGCAATTTATGGGAGGACGAGGGTGGATGGAACGGCGGCCGACCGAACTAGCGATGATCATTCCTGTTATCACATATCAAATTTGAGTTCCTTTTCATTGACAAGAGCTCTGTACGCACTCCCTGGTTTTAAAATTGTTCTGTAACAAATGGCCTTATTTAGGAAGCATTATTTTCATAAAATTATGTAGAAACTGCAGGTTCTGCATAAACTTGTGACTTGCTGCTGTTTATAGCCGAATGTAGGATAATAATAATTGTATTTATATAGCGCTTATTATATTGCTTTACAGATGTCGAGAACATAGTACAGTGGATTTAGTATTACAGCAAGCAGGAAAACCGATATAAAAAAAAAACATACTACACAGCACAATAAGCATATTGCAGGGTTGGTGCAGACATTTTGGGAACCACTTCCACTATATTTCTCTAACGTCCTAGTGGATGCTGGGGACTCCGTCAGGACCATGGGGGATAGCGGCTCCGCAGGAGACAGGGCACAAAAGCAAGCTTTTAGGATCACATGTTGTGTACTGGCTCCTCCCCCTATGACCCTCCTCCAAGCCTCAGTTAGGTTTTTGTGCCCGTCCGAGCAGGGTGCAATCTAGGTGGCTCTCCTAAAGAGCTGCTTAGAAAAAGTTTTTAGGTTTTTTATTTTCAGTGAGTCCTGCTGGCAACAGGCTCACTGCATCGAGGGACTTAGGGGAGAGATTTTCAACTCACCTGCGTGCAGGATGGATTGGAGTCTTAGGCTACTGGACATAGCTCCAGAGGGAGTCGGAACACAGGTCACCCTGGGGTTCGTCCCGGAGCCGCTCCGCCGATCCCCCTTACAGATGCTGAAGATCGTGGGTCCGGAAACAGGCGGCAGAAGGCTCTTCAGCCTTCATGAAGGTAGCGCACAGCACTGCAGCTGTGCGCCATTGTTGCTACACACTTCACACTGAACGGTCACGGAGGGTGCAGGGCGCTGCTGGGGGCGCCCTGGGCAGCAATAATTAATACCTTTTATGGCAAAGAATACATCACATATAGCCATTGAGGCTATATGTATGTATTTAACCCAGGCCAGATATCTCAAAACCCGGGAGAAAAGCCCGCCGGAAAGGGGGCGGGGCTTATTCTCCTCAGCACACAGCGCCATTTTCCTGCTCAGCTCCGCTGTGAGGAAGGCTCCCAGGACTCTCCCCTGCACTGCACTACAGAAACAGGGTAACAAAGAGAAGGGGGGCATATTTTGGCGATATTTATATATTTAAAGCGCATATAACAGAAACAACACCTTTTAGGGTTGTTTATATACATTTTATAGCGCTTTTGGTGTGTGCTGGCAAACTCTCCCTCTGTCTCCCCAAAGGGCTAGTGGGGTCCTGTCTTCGATAAGAGCATTCCCTGTGTGTCTGCTGTGTGTCGGTACGTGTGTGTCGACATGTATGAGGACGATGTTGGTATGGAGGCGGAGCAATTGCCGGTAATGGTGATGTCACCCCCTAGGGAGTCGACACCGGAATGGATGGCTTTAATTATGGAATTACGTGATAATGTTAGTACATTACAAAAGTCAGTTGACGAAATGAGACGGCCGGAAAACCAGTTGGTACCTGCTCAGGCGTCTCAGACACCGTCAGGGGCTGTAAAACGTCCCTTACCTCAGTCAGTCGACACAGGTACCGACACAGATGAATCTAGTGTCGACGGTGAAGAAACAAACGTATTTTCCAATAGGGCCACACGTTATATGATCACGGCAATGAAGGAGGCTTTGCAGATCTCTGATACTGCAGGTACCTCAAAAAGGGGTATTATGTGGGGGGTGAAAAAACTACCTGTAGCTTTTCCAGAATCAGAGGAATTGAATGACGTGTGTGATGAAGCGTGGGTTAACCCAGATAGAAAACTGCTAATTTCAAAGAAGTTATTGGCATTATACCCTTTCCCACCAGAGGTTAGGGCGCGCTGGGAAACACCCCCTAGGGTGGATAAAGCGCTCACACGTTTATCAAAACAAGTGGCGTTGCCGTCTCCTGATACGGCCGCCCTCAAGGATCCAGCAGATAGGAGGCTGGAAACTACACTGAAGAGTATATACACACATACTGGTGTTATACTCCAACCAGCAATAGCCTCAGCCTGGATGTGCAGTGCTGGGGTAGTGTGGTTGGATTCCCTGACTGAAAATATTGATACCCTGGATAGGGACAGTATTTTATTGACTTTAGAGCAATTAAAGGATGCGTTTCTTTATATGCGAGATGCTCAGAGGGATATTTGCACTCTGGCATCGAGAGTAAATGCGATGTCCATATCTGCCAGAAGAAGTTTATGGACGCGACAGTGGTCAGGTGATGCGGATTCCAAAAGGCATATGGAAGTATTGCCATATAAAGGAGAGGAATTATTTGGGGTCGGTCTATCGGATCTGGTGGCCACGGCAACTGCCGGCAAATCCACGTTTTTACCTCAGACTCCCTCCCAACAGAAAAAGACACCGTCTTTTCAGCCGCAGTCCTTTCGCTCCTATAAAAACAAGCGGGCAAAAGGACAGTCTTATCTGCCCCGAGGCAGAGGAAAGGGTAAGAGAGGGCAGCAAGCAGCCCCTGCCCAGGAACAGAAGCCCGCCCCGGGTTCTACAAAGCCATCAGCATGACGCTGGGGCTTTACTAGCGGACTCAGGAGCGGTGGGGGGTCGACTAAAGATTTTCAGCAATCAGTGGGCTCGCTCACAGGTGGACCCGTGGATCCTGCAGATAGTATCTCAGGGTTACATGTTGGAATTCGAAAGGTCTCCCCCTCGCCGGTTCCTAAAGTCTGCTTTACCAACGCCTCCCTTAGAAAGGGCGACGGTATTGGAAGCCATTCACAAGCTGTATTCTCAGCAGGTGATAATCAAGGTACCCCTCCTACAACAGGGAAAGGGGTATTATTCCACACTATTTGTGGTACCGAAGCCGGACGGTTCGGTAAGACCTATTCTAAATCTGAAATCCTTGAACCTGTACATACAGAAATTCAAGTTCAAGATGGAGTCACTAAGAGCAGTGATAGCGAATCTGGAAGAAGGGGACTTCATGGTGTCCCTGGACATAAAAGATGCTTATCTGCATGTCCCAATTTACCCCTCACACCAAGGGTATCTCAGGTTCGTGATACAAGACTGTCATTATCAGTTTCAAACGCTGCCGTTTGGTTTGTCCACGGCACCTCGGGTCTTTACCAAGGTAATGACCGAAATGATGGTTCTTCTACGAAGAAAAGGCGTATTAATTATCCCTTACTTGGACGATCTCCTGATAAGGGCAAGGTCCAGAGAACAGCTGGAAGTCGGGGTAGCACTAACCCAAGTAGTGCTTCAACAACACGGGTGGATTCTGAATCTTCCAAAATCTCAATTGACACCGACAACATGTCTGCTGTTCCTGGGAATGATTCTGGACACTGTTCAGAAAAAGGTGTTTCTCCCGGAAGAGAAAGCGAGGGAGTTATCCGAACTTGTCAGGAACCTCCTAAAACCAGGAAATGTGTCAGTACATCAATGCACAAGAGTCCTGGGAAAGATGGTGGCTTCTTACGAAGCAATTCCATTCGGCAGATTCCACTCACGAATATTTCAGTGGGATCTGCTGGACAAATGGTCCGGATCGCATCTGCACATGCATCAGCGGATAACACTGTCACCAAGAACAAGGTTGTCTCTCCTGTGGTGGTTGCAGAGTGCCCATCTGTTAGAGGGCCGCAGGTTCGGCATACAGGACTGGGTCCTGGTGACTACGGATGCCAGCCTACGAGGCTGGGGAGCAGTCACACAGGGAAGAAACTTCCAGGGTGTATGGTCAAACCTGGAGAAGTCTCTTCACATAAATATACTGGAGCTAAGAGCGATCTACAATGCTCTAAACATGGCGAAACCGCTGCTTCAGGGTCAGCCGGTGTTGATCCAGTCGGACAACATCACGGCAGTCGCCCACGTAAACAGACAAGGCGGCACGAGAAGCAGAAGAGCAATGACAGAAGCTGCAAGGATTCTTCGCTGGGCGGAAAATCATGTCATAGCACTGTCAGCAGTGTTCATCCCGGGAGTGGACAACTGGGAAGCAGACTTCCTCAGCAGACACGACCTTCACCCGGGAGAGTGGGGACTTCATCCGGAAGTTTTCCACATGATTGTGAACCATTGGGAAAAACCAAAGGTGGACATGATGGCGTCTCGCCTCAACAAAAAACTGGACAGATATTGCGCCAGGTCAAGAGACCCTCAGGCAATAGCTGTGGACGCTCTGGTAACACCGTGGGTGTACCAGTCAGTGTATGTGTTCCCTCCTCTGCCTCTCATACCAAAGGTACTGAGAATTATACGGAAAAGGGGAGTAAGAACAATACTAGTGGCTCCGGATTGGCCAAGAAGAACTTGGTACCCGGAACTTCAAGAGATGCTCACGGAAGATCCGTCGCCTCTACCTCTAAGAAGGGATCTGCTTCAGCACGGACCTTGTATGTTCCAAGACTTACCGCGACTGCGTTTGACGGCATGGCGGTTGAACGCCGGATTCTAAAAGAAAAGGGCATTCCAGAGGAAGTTATTCCTACCTTGATTAAAGCTAGGAAGGAAGTGACCGCACAACATTATCACCGCATTTGGAGAAAATATGTTGCGTGGTGTGAAGCCAAGAAGGCCCCAACGGAAGAATTTCAATTGGGTCGATTCCTACATTTCCTGCAGGCAGGATTGTCTATGGGCCTAAAATTGGGGTCTATTAAAGTTCAAATTTCGGCCTTATCAATTTTCTTCCAGAAAGAATTGGCTTCAGTGCCTGAAGTACAAACTTTTGTCAAGGGTGTACTACATATACAGCCCCCAATTGTGCCTCCAGTGGCACCGTGGGATCTAAACGTAGTTTTGGATTTTCTCAAATCTCATTGGTTTGAGCCTCTCAAATCGGTAGATTTGAAGTATCTTACATGGAAAGTAACCATGCTACTGGCCCTGGCTTCAGCCAAGAGAGTTTCAGAGTTGGCGGCTTTATCGTACAAAAGCCCATATCTGATTTTCCATTCGGACAGGGCAGAACTGCGGACACGTCCTCATTTTCTCCCTAAGGTGGTTTCGGCTTTTCACTTGAACCAGCCTATTGTGGTGCCTGCGGCTACTAGCGACTTGGAGGACTCCAAGTTACTGGACGTTGTCAGAGCATTGAAAATATATATTTCAAGGACAGCTGGAGTCAGAAAATCTGACTCGTTGTTTATCTTGTATGCACCCAACAAGATGGGTGCTCCTGCGTCTAAGCAGACGATTGCTCGTTGGATCTGTAGCACAATCCAACTTGCACATTCTGTGGCAGGCCTGCCACAGCCTAAAACTGTTAAAGCCCACTCCACAAGGAAGGTGGGCTCATCTTGGGCGGCTGCCCGAGGGGTCTCGGCTTTACAACTTTGCCGAGCAGCTACGTGGTCAGGGGAGAACACGTTTGTAAAATTTTACAAATTTGATACTCTGGCTAAAGAGGACTTGGAGTTCTCTCATTCGGTGCTGCAGAGTCATCCGCACTCTCCCGCCCGTTTGGGAGCTTTGGTATAATCCCCATGGTCCTGACGGAGTCCCCAGCATCCACTAGGACGTTAGAGAAAATAAGAATTTACTTACCGATAATTCTATTTCTCATAGTCCGTAGTGGATGCTGGGCGCCCATCCCAAGTGCGGATTGTCTGCAATACTTGTACATAGTTATTGTTACAAAAATCGGGTTATTATTGTTGTGAGCCATCTTTTTTTAGAGGCTACTTCTATGTTATCATACTGTTAACTGGGTTCAGATCACAAGTTGTACGGTGTGATTGGTGTGGCTGGTATGAGTCTTACCCGGGATTCAAGATCCTTCCTTATTGTGTACGCTCGTCCGGGCACAGTACCTGGCTGAGGCTTGGAGGAGGGTCATAGGGGGAGGAGCCAGTACACACCATGTGATCCTAAAAGCTTGCTTTTGTGCCCTGTCTCCTGCGGAGCCGCTATCCCCCATGGTCCTGACGGAGTCCCCAGCATCCACTACGGACTATGAGAAATAGAATTATCGGTAAGTAAATTCTTATTATTCCACCCATAGGCAAAACTAGACAGTTGCATACCCTCCAACATTTTACACATAAAACCGGTATAAATTAGGAAAGGGCGCCCTTTCCTATATTTTCAATGGATATTTGGAAAGTCAAAAATCGGTTCAAAGTCCTTTTTGCCAGGTACAGACCATAAAAAAAAGGTACTGTACCTGCCAAAAAGGTACAGTTGGAGGGTACGCATTTGCATACCTCCCAACATGACCGTCTCCAGGAGGGACACGATGCTCTGCTTCTGGACTTTTCTCTTAATTTATGATTACCGGCACCTGTTTTGAACAGGTTACTGGATAAGAAAGGCGTTTCACCACTGGTGATGGCAATCATATATTAAGAGGGAAGTCCAGGAGCAGAGCATTCTGTACCTCCTGGAGAGGGTCATGTTGGGAGGTATGGATTTGGTAATGGGTGGTCCCAGTTGGGCCCTCACTCCCAAAAAGACCTGCAAAACTAAAACTGGGTATTGCCACATACCAGAAGGGGCGTGGTCACTGAAAATGAGGCGTGTCAACATGACCTGCCACCTGTTTCTCATCACACTGGGAACATTCTTTTAATTCCACATGCACCTTACCTGTATGATGGTGATAAAGATGGAAACCATCTTTGTTCATAGACTCCATATTGCTAAGCTGTTTATAATTGTTTATCAGATCAAAGTTGATATTGGAAAGAACTGCAAGGCGTTGCACTTTGAGTGAACTATATTGAAACCTTCTTATGATCTATTTTTATTACTTTTCTGAGTAAAATATAAATGTCAGCAGCTAGACATATATGCTTCACAGGTGTCCAGTAGTTTGCGGTAAGGGAGGTGTGAAAAACATAACTAGACATAGCATGTCTCACATTTAGCAAAATTCCCCTAACTAACCCATTTAAAAGCACATACAGTATAAAAAATATAGGCGTTGGCAAATATATTACGTATAAGATAAGAGTTTTATTAGCCAATAGGATTAAGCTTCGTGTCAGGAATCAACAACACCATATGTTAATTTGTATCCTTTATAATATGCTGTTTCCAGGAAATAAAACCTGCTTCTGCATCTGCTTCTGTTTCTGCTATTTCCTACTTCACTTTATTTAACTGATAACTGGCTGCAGCCATGAATGAACCTGATGCTGACCAATTGAGTGTGTGCTTGAGTTTGGATCAGCGAGGGGTGCCCTGTCCTGGGCTCCACTTTATCAATATGGAGGTTTCCAGCGAGATCCTCATCACCTGTTGAGTGGATAGTTGCTGGACTGAGACTCACAAAAACCATGCGCATGGTACGTAGAGATATTTTATCTCCAGACTATCATTCCTTTAACTATCCATCTGTTCAGTTGTCAGACAGGGATCGGGGATTGTGCACAACGATCACTCACTAATCAGGTTGATTTTTTTCATTTTCCTTCTATTCTCTTATATGTGCTTATATGTGTTATAAAGACGTAAGAATGTATGAATGTGGAAGTAAATGAATTCTGAGTATTTAGAGTGTGTCTGCATATAACCAACTGATAGGTTGTTAAACTGGCCTTGCTGCGACCACTGTCTTGTTTTGTCTTATATTGAGAATTAGAACTTATGTTAAGTTTGTGTTACTGCAGTCTATATGTGTAGAATATTGTAAAAGACTCTAGAAATAAGTCAGAGTTATGAAACAAACATGTCCCCTTTTGTAAGTGTGTAGTACTCTTAGTAAAGGCACACCACGATCAGACATTTTATTTACATTATATTTGTAGTCCAGGAGAATCTCCCCTATTTTCTGAACCTTGGGAAGAAGGGTTAGACATTTTTGCACCAGTTTGTTGTCATTTCATTCCTACAGTAAGAGACATTGGAAGGAAGTGGTCTGATATACTGTCTGAATTAAAAGATTCAGAGCAGTATATTGTACACAATATAAGAGTCTAAATTGTACTCACAGTAGAATATCATTGCATCTGACTTGCATAGTTTGGTTGTATTATACAGTACGTCCTGTCGCTTTAAAAATTATAGCGTACAGAGTTTAAGGAAAAAAAAAACAGGAACGGAAGCCGTTTAAAAAAAAATTTTCTCTCTACCACAGACTAGTGCGAGTAGTGAATGCAAGTTAAATTTCCTGTCAGGATTGTGTCTGCATAGCAATCAATCAATCATACATAAGTTAGGGGAGGAACATCCATTTGTTTTAAAAGCAGTAGTGTACTTTGCAGAAGAAGGGGTTTGGAAAAATAGAGAAAACCCAAATGATGTGTTCATATTGATGGGATGTCAGTTCATTCCAAAGAATAGTGACATAGGTAAAAATTGGTTACAAATCACCTCTGTTTCAGGCAATTTCCTCACAGTTATATCTCTGAGGATCCGTTAGATCCAGGCTACTGATATTTCCCGGATTTTATTGAATACTTACTGGCCATAAGTATTGGGAAATACAAATACTTATCCTTCGGATGAAGCACCTCGGAGTGCCATGGACATTATGAAGAATGTACATGGTGAGCAATGCTTGAAGGGTATGAGACGATTGTTTCAATGGGCAAAAGTGACTACTAATGGCACTAGACCCGGATAGGTTGAAACAAATTAGAAGTAACCTATGGGAGATATGTGAAGGATAATAATCTGGAACAGAGTCTTGATTTGTGGATTAAAACAGGTAAATTATTTCAGTATAAAAAAAGTTAGAAGAGTTAGGACAAACTCAAGAACAAATGGCTCTAATTAATATGGATGATTTTAAAGATGCAGACATATCTGAACAAGGAACCAATTATACGTAAAGGTCCCAAGAAAACCAAAGGGTATCCGTACTGGGCATGTCCAAATTGTAGACATTGTAACCCACCAGATGATACACTATGTCCAATTAGTCAAACACCTTGGTACTATAAATGTAAGCCCTGTAAAAAAAAAAAAGAACCAAATGTTAGGAAATCTGTTAAATCTAAAAAGTTAATCAGTAAATGGTTGCCAGTGTTAAAAAAATAAAAGACCTACTAATTATACCTGAAGATGTGCATGCCCCAGACATCTGTACCTCCAGTGTATAATTTACTTAAGAATTTGGTCCCTGCAAACTATATCCGGTGTGCACATAAAATGCTGTCACACCTGGTGTAACTGCTGACAAGACCTAATCCAGTGCGCCAAAAGTTGCGCTGAACCACTGCATAATATAAAAAAAAATTCAGAACTGTTAACATAACAGTTACAAAACTCCCTGATTTTAAACAACAATTTATGAAGTTCATTAGATATGTAAGAAAATTAAAAATAATTTAAACCTAAAAATAGAATCCAAAAAGGGTTATGAGTTTTCTGGATCCTGCTTAGTGATGGACAATTGGACTCAGGTGGCATGGAAATGCAAACATAAAACCAGCTGGTGGGGTAATCTATTTTTTTTTTACTCCTTTTTGCCTTCCCATGTGGGCTGGTCTGGTCCGTCATTAGGTAAAACTGGGGTCCAAAAGTCTCAGTTTCAGGCTGCTTTTGTCTCTGAAACTGCATGCTTATCAAATTGTATAAAAAGATTATTCATGAATTGTAGTCAGTGTGTTTGCACTTTTCTGTCAATTTGTGCCACAGAATAGCAAAATATATAGTCTGTAAATTACATTGGTAAATATGTATTTAATCAGTGGCTACAAATGACTTGTAGACTTCAATGGAAGTGTGTAATATAATGTATTATGTAAGTTCTAATGGTTTATCATTAAACTCCAGCTAACCCCTGTTCGGAGTTGGGAGAGTGCTGGCTCACTCTCAGTGTTTTATTTGTGTGTGTAAAATAGTATTCTCTTAATATAAAGTTTTGGATAAGTATAATGAAATGTGTTGTGGCCAAATAAATATTGCCTCAGCTAATAGCAAAGGGCTGTCATAAAACTAAAAATATGACATGTATTTGTATTTGTCAAAGTCAGAAAAATATCACTATGCACACTGCCATATTTGCACCTCATACATGTCCGCTCTGCGCATGCGTACGCTCTCCCGTGCGTGCGCATACCCGCTGTTACGTGCACCCGCAGGCGCACGGGATGTGCATTTACGGTAGAGTTTATGTGTGCGTAGCGTGCGACTCAATCGTTACATATTTTAACCATATAATGTATTTTGTAGATCATGGTCCCTTTGATAGATTCTGAAAGTTTAGTTAATGTAGCATGTTCATGGACAGAGAGATCCCTCTTTGTCTGATACAAAGGGTCAGACAAGGATTATACAGTGGTGTTTAGTATCCATCGGAAGAGTATTTAATTAGCAATATTCCGGTGTTGGTTTGAAGCGAATTAATCGCTCGTGCGAATAGTTATGGACATAAGAAGTTTATGTCCATTTACTATTATTTGCACTTACTTATCCATGCGGCGGGAAACCTAGTTTCCCACCCACCTGAGCAGTTGGAAGTAGACACAGCCCACCTGTATGAATCAACCTATGACCTTTTGTTTTAGTGCGAAGACGAATTCCTGTGTCCAATGAACAATGAGATTGTAGGGACCATTGAATTGTATTGTGTGTGGGGCATAAATAGACAAGCCGATCACATCCAGCTCTCACTCTTCAACGGTTCTCATTGCTGATAATCGGGAGCTGGATGTCCAGAGGCGCATGCGATCGTTCCCCTTTGTGCGTAAGTTTTCTCCGCAATCATATTGTCTTTCTTGTTATTGTGAGCCATATCTCTCTCTCTCTCTCTTCTCTTTCTCTTTTGTTTCTCTTATATAGTTATTGTACTGATATTGTATTTCCTGTGTAGTTATCTGGTTAGGTAGTCTATGTTATATTGGTAGTGTATGACTTGTATTGTATTATTCTTTTTGAACGTTCATTCATTTCCTTAAAAGGCGTTAGACCCTTAGACCGGTATTGTGTGTTCATTATATTGCAGTGGGTAATAGGAGCGTCTCTATCGCTCAAACAGCTTTAGTGTAAACCAGCTTACACTGTGTTGCATTTTTACCTTATCACTACAAAAGGGTTTACAGTATAAGAATATCATTTCTGTGTGTTACATTCAAGGTCTACTGATTGTTATCTTGTGAGCGTCTGCGCCGCTCGTGATCTCCTCGTGGTCTCGAGCGTCCGCTACGCTGATAGCGTAGCATTACGGTAGTCGCTCACCTATAGTGTGCCCGATACCAACAGCGTATTCTCGCGAGCGTTTGTGTCGCTCGAGCGGCTCGCTCCCGATACTGCGTCCGCTACGCTAAGAGCGTACCCTTACGGTACCTCGTGCGCCGGTTGCGTACAGTGATTCTTAACCTCTGTATAGTGTGTTAAATAGGATAAATATTTGGCTTTATCTAGTCGGCAGCCTATAGCGTGCCTGCCTGTGATCCCTTGGCCGTAAGCGAACGTGACGCTCGAGCGTCTCGACTACGGCTAAGCGATTGTTACGCAACGTGCGTGCCCTTACGGTATACCATACGTAAATAGCGTACTGTGTTCTTAGACCTCTTAAAGGGTTTTAAGTAAGATAAATATTTAGCTTTATCAGTATTAAACAGATCTCCACAGTAAAATTAATATTTCTGTGTCTAAAACAGTAACAGTTCATAGGTAGATAATTAGAAACATGTTACAAATGTAAAAAAATATTTTCTTTAATGTACAGCTCGTTACTGTTCCAGTTACAGTGTGTAATGAAATGCCAGAGAATCAGGAAGTGTTTGGGTAACTAATACAAGGGGTGGGGCCAAGTGATGAAGTAACCTAGGTATGAGAAGTGGGCAGAACTGTAGTTATAGTCCATACCCCTAAGATAGAAGTCTGCCCTCATGATACAATTACATTTACATGGTATAAAATCAAGATTGTAACTGTAAACTGTAACAATGCATAAATAATACCTCTAAAAGATGTTAGGTGAACATACATTAACATTGCATTACTGCTGATGCTTGGCATATAACAGTAAAGGAGGGAGGTTTATTTTAGAAATATCTCTATGACGCACCTTACAACAGCTTAAGTCATTTCTAAAATTAATCACCTATTGTACAAAATACATTCCAAGGGCATCACAGAAAACTAAGTTTTATATGATGCCATCAAAAGAACAACAAGTGTAAGGTATTTTTAATTAAAACCCAAATGTCAAGACTTATTGCTATTCATATATTAAAAAAAGAAATGTAAGGTACATAAAAATAAGTTAAAATATGCACCAGACAAAGTACAATTTCTGGTACACTGCATTTCTGCTTATAGTAAGCATATCACTACAAAAAGGAGGAAAATGATTTCAAAAGTTAAACCTCCTCAAACTCATATCCTTTTAGGACTGATCACTTATTGCAAAGAGTGAATTGTAGGCGCATCACAAAAAACTACTAGTGTTATATGATGCCCTAAAGGGACAAAATGCACAAGGTGCATTACTCATGACACAAGAACAGCTAGATGCTTTTTGTCAGATAAAAACAGACATAATATCAGCACCAGCACTGGGACTTCCTGATTATGCAAGGCCTTTCAACTTGTTTTGTTGTGAAGTTTCAGGCCATGCGCAAAAAAAAAATATTAATGCAGGTACATTGTAACAAACAGCGACCCCTAGCGTGTTACTCAGTACAGTTAAACCCAGTCATACGGGCAGCACCAACATGTGTCAAGTCAGTAGCAGCAGCAGCGTTACTGTTAGACAAGGCTGCTGATATTGTTCTGGGTCATCCCTTAACTGTACAGGTGCCTCACTCAGTGACTAAAATTCTTAACCAAGCGCAGACTAAACATTTATCTGCTGCTAGACTAACCAAATATGAAGTAGCATTGCTTACACCATCCAATGTCACTATCAAACGTTGTACTTCTTTGAACCCAGCTACATTATTGCCGCTGGTTTCAAAAGAGGGGAATGGTGCGAGTGATGATGAAATGACAGGCACAGAAAACCAATCAAATTTTTCAATTTCTATACACGATCAAGAACATGATTGTATAGAGTTAATGAACCTTGAAGCCGCAAGTACACCAGAAATACAGGAACATCCTCTACTAAATGCAGATTTACATTTATTTGTGGATGGCTCCAGGTACTATGTTGATGGGGAACCTCATACAGGTTTTGCAGTTACCACAGAGACAGACATCTTAATACAAGAACCCTTGCCATCAGGTAGTTCAGCACAGGAGGCAGAGCTTAGGGCACTGATGGCAGCCTGTATTTATGCTAAAGGTCAAACAGTTAACGTTTATACAGACTCAAGGTAATGCTTTGGTATTGCTCATGACTATGCAGTTATCTGGAAGAGCAGAGATTTTATAGGTTCTTCAGGAAAGCCAATAAAACATGCAGACTGTATTAGGGCATTATTTGCTGCCTTTCAATTGCCAAAGAAATTAGCCGTTATAAAGGTCAAAGCGCACACTAAAGAGGATACTGCAGAGGTCAGAGGAAATGCTCTAGCTGATCAGGCTGCAAAAGCTGCAGCAGTCCAGCCTCTGCCAGACACTCAGGTGATGTTAACTGTCACACCAGAGTCATTAGACTTACAGTTATTGTGCAAATTACAAGCACAGGCCTTAGGCAAGGAGAAAAAGGATTGGGAAAAATTAGGTGGGTGAATACACGGTGACAGATGGATGGTGGAAAACCGTATCTGTTTACCACGCTCACTTTACCAAGTCTTAGCACAAATATTGCATGGAAAAACGCACCAATCCAGAGATGCAATGGTGAGGATTCTAAACCAGCATTGGGTAGCACCAGGTTTCACACAAGCAGCACAGGCTTATGTTGCAGGGTGTGTAACTTGTGCTTTACATAACCCAGGAAAGGTTGTGAAGGTACCAGCAAAAAGTACCCCACAAACTTGCTACCCCTTTCAGAGATTACAAATAGTCTTTATCCAGTTACCTAAATGTTCTGGGTATGAAAATGTACTTGTGTGCAAAGACCTATTCTCAGATTGGGTTGAAGCTTGGCATTGTAAAGCAGCAAACGCCAAAAACAGTTGCAAAGAAGTTAATGCAAGAAGTAATATGTAGATATGGAGTACCTTAAGTTATTGAAAGCAACAGAGGTACCCATTTCACAGGAGAAGTATTAGACAAAATTCTGTCAGATTTAGGTGTTACTCAGGCCTTTTACACTCCCTGTAGGCAAAGTAGTAAACATGTAGAAAAACGTATCTATTACCTTAAAACTAAAGCTATAAAAACAAGTTACAGAAACAGGCAAAACATGACTAGAAGGTTTACCCATTGCTTTGTTCTCACAAATACTTCAAGTGGAAAGCATAGGTTAATACCATATGAAATCTTATTTTGGTATTGTTGCTAGGACAGTATGCTATTTTCCACAGCAACTGCAACATGAACATGGTAACTTAACTTATTATGTAATGCATATATAACAGCAACTAACCAAATTGCACGGCAAAGTTTTTAATTCTATTCCAGATGCCAACTGTTCCCAAGACTCACATGAACTAAAGCAAGGTGATTGGGTGGTCACTAAGAAAGAGAAAGTCTCTTGAACCCAGATTCATAGGACCGTTTTAAGTTCTGTTGACTACCGCCACTTCAGTCACGTTGAGTGAAAGAAACTCGTAAATAAACGCATCTCATTGCAAGAAAGTGACAAAGGAAGTATTATCCAATCACGATACATAATCAAAATATATAGATACAATTTAATAGGCCCCAGGCCATATAAGGGTCTGGGGGATGTATAATGTGTAACTTAGTTCTTCTTGTTAGCATGATTATTCTTATATAAACAGTAATGATTGAACCTTACTTATATGAGGAGTCAAGTAATAGTGCAATAATCAGTAACTATGCCAAAAAATAACAGAACAAAAGGGAATACACATAGAATGTCAACAATTACCCAGGTAAAGACAAACAGGCATAAAAGATGCTAGTCATTAAATGTAAAACAGGACCAATATAAACAGTTGTCACCAATTGTTTACTGTATCTGCAGGCTAGTATGTCACTTTGCAGACCATGTATGAAGTAAAATGTTGTACTTATTTAATAAATTATACTAGCCCAGAAGATATTATTGATGAAAAGATGAATGAAGTAATACAGTCGAAAAATCAGTTTGCTACTAATCATAATTATACCAGTATATTTCCAGATTCTTTCTTTTCTTGGTTTTATAAACACTATACAACCAATTGCTTTTCAGAAATATTATCTATTGTTGCTAAGGAACTTGTTTTGCTATTAATTGCATATGTTAAGGCTTATTATGTGGATACTGACACTAAAATGTTTTTATACCTAAGGCATTGCTGAAACTGCTAAACTGCAACCAATTTATATGAAACTTATTGGAGGAGCTATAATATACAATTCCACATTCTTCTACTGTGAAACCTGCCATACCAGATACACAGAAGCTTCCAGCTGTCCCTACTGTTATGATGACGTAATCTAATGAACTTTGCTGTCACAATATTGAGTCAAAAAGACTTTCAAAGACTATTGAGCAAGGACTATGGACATTATGATGATTCCATCTTCAGAAGATACCTCTAATTTATGAACTCTTATAATAATTTAAAAGTTAGGCATAAGAGAATAGGGAACATTGATTCTGCATAAGTATAGGGGTGTTGAATGGATTAGCCCATGTCTCGAGTGCCCTTAAGGCACACTTGATGTGAAAGTAGGTGTCCCTATAGAATCAATGGCCAGGTAAAGGAAGGGTAGAATAGAGGTAAAAATTGTAAACAAAGAGGGGAAATTGATAAAGATGGAAACCATCTTTGTTCATAGACTCCATATTGCTAAGCTGTTTATAATTGTTTATCAGATCAAAGTTGATATTGGAAAGAACTGCAAGGCGTTGCACTTTGAGTGAACTATATTGAAACCTTCTTATGATCTATTTTTATTACTTTTCTGAGTAAAATATAAATGTCAGCAGCTAGACATATATGCTTCACAGGTGTCCAGTAGTTTGCGGTAAGGGAGGTGTGAAAAACATAACTAGACATAGCATGTCTCACATTTAGCAAAATTCCCCTAACTAACCCATTTAAAAGCACATACAGTATAAAAAATATAGGCGTTGGCAAATATATTACGTATAAGATAAGAGTTTTATTAGCCAATAGGATTAAGCTTCGTGTCAGGAATCGACGACACCATATGTTAATTTGTATCCTTTATAATATGCTGTTTCCAGGAAATAAAACCTGCTTCTGCTTCTGTTTTTGCTATTTCCTACTTCACTTTATTTAACTGATAACTGGCTGCAGCCATGAATGAACCTGATGCTGACCGATTGAGTGTGTGCTTGAGTTTGGATCAGCGAGGGGTGCCCTGTCCTGGGGTTACCTTTATCAATGGTTTCTCACAGTGTGGAACCTCTGAAGAAATGTATCCTCTAAGGCAGACGGCGTCGTCAGTCGGTATTCACTATTCATGTAGAAGATCACATCGTCCAGAAGATGCCTGTTTGTGTAGGAAAATTAACAAGGTCAGCATCATGCAACAGTGGTTCAACCAGACTCACATCCTGCCCCCTGCGTCTCACAGCCACATCATCACCTACCCCCCCTGCGACGTCTTTCAGCACACCATCACCTCCCTCTGCATCGTCTCTCAGCACACCATCACCTACTCCCTGCGTCGTCTCTAAGCACACCATCACCTACCCCCTGCGTCATCTCTTAGCACACCATCACCTACCCCACGTCGTCTCTCAGCACACAATCACCTCCCTTTGCGTTGTCTCTCAGCACACCATCACCTACCCTGTGTCGTCTGTGAGCACACCATCACCTACCCCCTGCGTCATCTCTCTGCACACCATCACCTACTCCCTCTGTCGTCTCTCAGCACACCATCACCTCCCCCTGCGTCGTCTCTCAGTACACTATCACCTACCCCTGCGTCGTCTCTCAGCAGATCATCACCTACCCCCTGTGTCGTCTGTCAGCACACCATCTCCTACCCCCTGCGTCATCTCTCAGCACACCATCACCTATCCCGTGTCGTCTCAGCACACCATCACCTACCCCCTGCGTCATCTCTCAGCACACCATCACCTATCTCCTGTGTCTTCTCTCAGCACACCATCACCTCCCCCTGCGTCGTCTCTCAGCACACCATCACCTACCCCTGCGTTGTCTTTCAGCAGACCATCACCTACCCCGTGTCGTCTCTCAGCACACCATCACTTACCCCCTGTGTCGTCTCTCAGCACACCATCGCCTCCCCCTGCAACGTCTCTAGGCACACCATCACCTCCCCCTGCGACGTCTCTCAGCACACCATCACCTCCCCTGTAAAGTCTCTCAGCACACCATCACTTACCCTCTGCAACGTATCTCAGCACACCATCACCTCCCCTGTAAAGTCCCTCAGCACACCATCACCTACCCCCTGCGATGTCTCTCAGCACACCATCACCTCCCCTGTAAAGTCTCTCAGTACACCATCACCTACCCCCTGCGACATCTCTCAGCACACCATCACCTCCCCTGTAAAGTTCCTCAGCACACCATTAGATTTTATGTCTCTGTGTTGTCCCCGCCACCATTAATTCTATTAGTGTGTCTCTCCCCTTCATTTGTGTTTCTCAGTGTGCCCCCCTTCATTATGTCTCTCAGTGTGTCTTTCCCCCTTCATTCTGTGTCTCAGTGTGTCGCCTCCCTTTCTATGGCTCTCTTTCCCTCCTTAAATCCTGGAAGTCGGGAGCTGGCGGGGTGATGCAGCTGGGAGCCAGGAGCTGAGGATCAGGGGGCGGCAGTGTGAGCTGGGTCGAGCCAAGAGCTGAGGCCCAGGACCGGGAGCCGGCAGAGGGCAGCATGCTAATTAAACAAGGAGCGTGACACATTGCAGTCATGCTCCCTGCAGCAGGAGGTGGTGGCGGGCGGGAGGACGGCAGCCGTTAGTGAAGGGCAGGAGTAGAGGGTTGGGGAGGACTGGAGGATCTCCGGCGGGTGAGCTTTCACGTGTGCGAGTGCAGCGTGACGTCATGACGTCACGCTGCGAACATGCAATAGCATGGGGAGGGGGCGGAGAAGGGGAGCAGCTGCGCGGCTATAGTCCTGGTCAGCAAATGCATTCCTGACCAGGAGGACACTAATTAATGGTAATGGGTGGTCCGGTTCACTGCCGGACCACCCCCTAGTCACGCCTATGATTCCACCCACAGAAGGTACCAGGCTAGGCAGCTATCGTGGGTTCATTACATAGTATTACCCTGGGTGGAATAAGTCACACCTAGAAGACATGGCACCAAATGGGGTGGTTGCAGCGCCCTAATGCTAGGAGTCCGGTCCCAACATAACCGTCAGGTCCATGTATTTTCCATCCCATCCATAGGTGTACCAAGTGAGGCGGTCATGGTTAACAGAAACCTCCTGCAGAAGTCTAATCAGTGCTGCAGATGCAGATTATCAATGGGGACTGTGATCTGACCCCTATATACCATACTCTGAAAAGCAAATGATAAAGCTGAATATTTATCGTATATAAAACCCTTTATGAGGTCTAAGAACACTGTATGCTATTTACGTATGAAGTACCGTAAGGGTACGCTCGTTGCGTAACAATCACTTAGCCGTAGTCGAGACGCTCAAGCGTCACGTTCGCTCACGGCCAAGAGATCACAGGCAGGCACGCTATTGGCTGCTGACTAACGTAATGATTCGCTATAGCGTAGCGGACGCTCGGGACCACGAGGAGATCACCAGCGGCGCTGACGCTCACAATGTTAAACCTTTAAATCTAAACCATAAACAATGTAATATGCTGTAAAACCTTAGTGTAGAGATAGGGTGTAGATGCAACACAGTGTAACCTTATTAACTCAAAAGCTGTTTGAGCGTCACCGACGCTCTGAGAATACTTAACACTATAAGAAATACACAGATACCTGGGCTTAGGGTCCAACGCCTAATATATATATATTATGAATGATATACTTGCAAAAGAATTAATACAAATACAAATCATACACTACAATATAACATAGACTACCTAACCAGATAACTACACAGGAAGTATAATACAATTACTATTTAAGGGAAAATAAGAGAGAAAGAGGAGAAGAGAGAGAGAGAGAGAAATTGGCCCACAATAACAAGAAGATCAATATAGTTGCGGAGAAAAACTTACGCACAAAGGAAACGATCGCATGCGCCTCTGGACATCCAGCTCCCGATTTTCAGCAATGATAACCGTTGAAGAGTGAGAGCTGGATGTGATCGGCTTGTCTATTTATGCCCCACACACAATACAATTCAATGGTCCCTACAATCTCATTGTTCATTGGACACAGGAATTCCTCCTCGCATCATAAAAAAAGGTCATAGGTTGATTCATACAGGTGGGCCGTGACTATTTCCAACAGCTCAGGTGGGAGGGAATCTGGGTTTCCCGCCGCATGGATAAGTAAGTGCAAATACAGTAAATGTTCATAAACTTCTTATGTCCATAACTATTCGCACGAGCGATTAATCCGCTTCAAACCAACACCGGAATATTGCTAATTAAATACTCTTCCGATGGGTACTAAACACCACTGTATTACTCCTGTCTGACCCTTCGTATCAAACAAAGAGGGATTTCTCTGTTCACGAACATTCTATATTAACCAAACTTTCAGAATCTATCAAAGGGACCATGATCTACAAAATACATTATATAGTGAAAATATGTAACGATTGAGTCGCACGCTACGATCACATAAACTCTACCGTAAATACGCATACCGTGCGCCTGCGGGTGCCCGCGACTGTGAGTATGCGCACGTACGGGAGAGCGTACGCATGCGCAGCACGGACCTGTGTGAGGTGCAAATATGGTAGTGTGCATAGAGATATTTTTCTGACTTTGACACAAAGTTATTTGGCGTTTGGCCCTGTCAGTTTATACCACTTTCAGATGTCCTAACCATTTTATGCCTATGGATATTTAGGCTAGGTACACTTCGGTATATCATTTGTTTGATCGATGAATAATACATCGTAACGCATCAGTGCGTTTAACCATTTGAAATGTATGTGAATTACATCATTCAGGTCAGCTCTGCAGCACAGCCTATGCCGATACAGTGGGGGTCATTCCGAGTTGATCGCATACTGCCTATTTTCGCAGCGAAGCGATCAGGTTAAAAAACAGCAAAACTGCGACTGCGTATGCACCGCAATGTGCATGCACGTCATACGGGTACAAACAGCATCGTTGCTGTGCAATGTTTCTAGCAACGTTTCCATTCGCTCAGCCGATCGCAAGGAGATTGACAGGAAGAAGGCATTTATGTGTGTCAACTGACCGTTTTCTTTGAGTGTTTGGGAAAACGCAGGCGTGTCCAAGCGTTTGCAGGGCGGTTGTCTGACGTCAATTCTGGGACCGGACAGGCTGAAGTGATTGCAAGGGCTGAGTAAGTTCAGACCAACTCAGAAACTGCAAATAACTTTTCTTTTACGTCCTAGAGGATGCTGGGGTCCACATTAGTACCATGGGGTATAGACGGGTCCACTAGGAGCCATTGGCACTTTAAGAGTTTGAGAGTGTGGGCTGGCTCCTCCCTCTATGCCCCTCCTACCAGACTCAGTTTAGAAAATGTGCCCGGAGGAGCCGGTCACAGCTAGGGGAGCTCTACAGAGCTTCTTTAGACAAAAGTTTTTTTTAGAGTTTATTATTTTACAGGGAGGCTGCTGGCAACAGACTCCCTGCTTCGTGGGACTAAGGGGGGTAGTAGTGTCCTACCTGCGGGGTCTGAGCCACTATCTCTGCTGACAAGACACTGAGCTCCTGAGGGGATAGATCATTCCCCGCCACAGGGGATCGCTCACCCCAGCAGCTTGCCGCCACTCCCTTACAGAGCCAGAAGATCAGTGGCGAGTGAATCACCGACCCCCCTTGCAAGCGGGGGGCCGGTGTGAAGATGGCGGCAACAGGGTAGGGAGCGCGGTACTAACCGCGCTTTGGAGCTCAGAGGCACACTGCGGCGCCCTGAGCCGGCGCTGAAACCCTGCACTTGTCAGAAAGTCTGTCGGGGTCCATGGATCTCAGCCAGCATTATCCTCAGGCCAGTATAATCATTGTGAAGAGCGGGAAGACAGCGCCATTTTGGGGGCGGAGCTTCTCAGAGCGGACCCAGCAGCGTTCAGCGCCATTTTCCGGCCTGCACAGCACTGTCCAGGAAGAGCAAGTCCCTCCACAGCAACTCCAGCTATCTCTCACGGTACCAGGGGGTTGTAGAAGGGGGGGGAGGCTAAACATAAATACAGACTGTGTTACCTATTAAGGGGCACAGTCAGCGCTGGTAGGGGATCGCCTTTTACCTAAAGGGCGCTGTGTGTGGGTTGGCTCCAATCTCTGTGTCTCTCTTGCCATCCTTGGGGTGAAACTCTGTCTGCCCTCCCCTGTGTGTGTGTAGAGTATCTGTGGTCTCCATACTGCTATGTCCAGGGACTGTGTGTCATATGCTGCAGAGGATATGTCCTCTCAGGATGATCCCATTCCATGTAATCAGGATTGCACTGGTTTAGCACAGATACCAGCAAGGGAGCCTGAGTGGTTATCCTCTATCAAATCTATGATTTCTCATATTTCAAATAGGGTTGCACTAAATGAATCTGCAACTCAGGCTTTGCAGAACTCTATGGCAGTCTTGCCCAGTTCTGGTACCTCAGGGCTCCCTGCTGTATATTCCCAAAAACGTGCTCTTGCACAGATCATGCAGGATGACACAGAAACCGATTCTTACACTACAGACGGTGGTGGGGATGTGTTGCAGGGGGCCCGCATCTCTTGCTAAAGGGGTGCAGTTGATGATAGAGGCTATTAGAGATGTGTTGAATATTGCTGATACAACACCAGAGCAGGTTGAGGAGGCTTACTTCACTGAGAATAAGAAAGCCTTGCTAACCTTCCCTGCGTCAAAGGAATTAAATGCTATTTTTGAAAAAGCTTGGGAAAACCCGTATAAAAAAATCCAGATCCCTAAAAGGGTTCTGGTGGCATTTCCTTTCCCGGTAGAGGATAGAAAAAAATGGGAAAATCCACCCATTGTTGACGCTTCAGTATCCAGACTTAAAAAAGATGGTTTTACCTGTTTCGGGATCTACCGCCTTGAAAGAGTCGGCTGATCGTAAAATTGATAATACGCTCAAATTCATGTACACGGCTTCTGGGGCAATACTACATCCCACTATTGCCAGTGCTTGGATTGCCAAAGCTATAGTAAAGTGGTCAGGCACGTTACTTGAAGATTTGGATACTATGGAGAAATGTGATGTTGAATTGTTTATACGTTACATTCAGGATTCGGCAGGATATCTGGTAGAAGCCATGAAAGACCTGGGTTCCATGGCTGCTGGAATTTCTTCCATGTCTGTCTCCGCTCGTTGAGGACTGTGGTTGCGCCAGTGGTCTGCCGACGCGGAATCCAGGAGAAGTGTGGAGACCCTACCCTACACAGGTCATGCTCTCTTTTGGGAAGCGTTAGATGCGTGGATCTCCACGGCTACAGCGGGTAACTCAAATTTTCTTCCCTCAGCTGCACCTGCTCCGAAGAAACCCTTTTCTTCCACTGCACCACAGCCCGTTCGGCCTGCCAAGCCCAGAAAGGCTAAGTCCAACACCTTCTTTCGGGGAGGTCGGCCCAAGTCCAAGAAACCTGCTGATGCAGGTTCCCAGGAACAGAAACCTGCTTCAGCTACACCAAAGTCCTCCCTCCGCATGACGGTGGACTGCACGCCCTGGAGGTGGGGCCGGTGGGAGCGAGACTCAGGCATTTCTGTCACGTCTGGGTGTCGTCCGGCCTGGATCCCTGGGTGCAACATATTGTGTCCCAGGGGTACAGGCTGGAATTTCAAGATCTCCCTCCTCACCGATTCTTGAAATCAGGCTTGCCAGCTTTGCTGGCAGACAGGGCGGTCCTGCAGGCAGCCGTCCAGAAGTTGGTGGAGGCACAGGTTATTGTACCGGTCCCTCCTCATATGCAAAACAAAGGTTACTATTCGAACCTTTTTGTGGTACCGAAACCGGATGGTTCGGTCAGGCCCATTCTGAACCTAAAATCGCTGAATTCCTTTTTGAAGGAGTTCAAGTTCAAAATGGAGTCTCTAAGGGCGGTGATATCAGGTCTGGAAGAGGGGGAATTTCTAGTATCCCTGGATATCAAGGATACGTACCTCCACATTCCAATTTGGCCGCTGCATCAAGCTTATCTCCGATTCGCACTGTTGGACTGTCACTACCAGTTCCAGGCCCTGCCATTTGGCCTCTCCACGGCACCGAGGGTATTCACCAAGGTGATGGCGGAAATGATGGTTCTCCTCCGCAGACAGGGGATGAACATAATTCCATATCTGGACGATCTGCTGATAAAGGCACCGTCCAAGGAGAAGCTGTTACAGTCCATTCTTCTCACGACTCACCTGCTCAGAAAACACGGTTGGATCCTGAATCTTCCAAAATCACATTTGGAACCAACCAGGAGGTTGTCCTTTCTGGAAAACGATCCTCAACATGGAGGTGCAGAGGGTGTTTCTTCCAGAGGAAAAAGCGATGGTGATATGAACAATAGTCCGGGACATCCGGAAGCCAGCCTGAATGTCGGTTCAAACCAGATAGAAGAAGTGGTCATCTGTCAGAAGATAGCACTTATTGTCATCCTTGTTTTTGGATCCTTGCATTGTTGTATGTACTCTGCCAATATGCTTTTGAAAAGGTGGGGGGAGTCGGGTGTCTGCTAGACAGTGAAACCAGTGCCAGTAACTAGATTCTCCTGCACACATTGTACTGTATATATTGTATGTCCCTATGCAAGACAGTTAAGGGGTAGGATTGGGTCAGTAACAAAGAACAGCTACTGTCTGAAAGGAAACACAGGGAACAACAGGGGTACTGGTACAAGCAGGAGTCTATATAGGCAGGGGGATAGACCCTTGGAGTGACTTAACAATAATATTAGGGACGCATCTCAGTGATCCAGAAGAAATAATCTATTATGCAGGTCTCACTTGGGGAGCAGTACTAATAGATTTTCCACCAATACAGGGAGGAAGGAGTAACACTACAACCCCAGTCATTTGTCCACAGACGGATTTAAGGAGCTCTTTAGGTACAAGGATAGAAGAGATTCTTCAGAGTCAGCGTCTCACAAGGAGATTTTAAGTCCCTCATAAGGGGTTACTAAAATACCACATCAGGAGGGGTTCTGCACACACACACCCAGGCATGGGAGCGCAGTCTGTAAAGATGTCAGGGCCCGACAAACCCGTGGATATTGTTAGTAACGGGGAGGGGAGGAAAGCTCTGAAAGGAGATTTTAAGTCCCTCATAAGGGGTTACTAAAATACCACATCAGGAGGGGTTCTGCGTACACACACCCAGGCATGGGAGTGCAGTCTGTAAAGATGTCAGGGCCCGACAAACCCATGGATATTGTTAGTAACAGGGAGGGGAGGAAAGCTCTGAAAGGAATTAGTAAAATTTTCAAAAGAGCAGGTTTTCCGTCAGAAGGGACACTAGACTTAGAGAAATGGGAAAAATTTGCCTCCTGTAACAAGAGTTGGATAATTAAGCATAATTGTAGAGATCAAGTATCCATCTGGATCACTGTAGAAAAAAAATTAGAAGCAGAAAATAGAAAAAGAGATGAGGAAAATGATTTCCCCATTGTACCAGAGTACCCAATAGCACCACAACCAGCATTAAACTCACTGCCTGTGATTCCAGCAACAGCACCTCCACACCATACCCCACCCCTATACTCAGACATGCATGCACACCCAGGTACCCCTAGTATGAACAGAATTGGATCATCTGCAAGCTCACTAACAGTGAAATTGAAAAGAGATGAACCAGGAAAAGAGTGGCGAATAATCAGCCCTATCTTGAAAGGATCTGTGGTTGAAAACCCGAATGATTTACCTGAGCTATGTGTACAGAGTATGCCCCAGTGTCCTGATACTTTATCACAAGAAACCCCAACAAGATCAAACCAAAGAAACTGGCCACCTAAAGCTCCCCTCATGTTTAAACGAGTGGTGGACACCTGGAATCAAGCTATGAGTCCAGTAAACAATTGTCCACAATCAGGAACTATAGGCGAAAGGATGCAAATCAGGTGGAGAGGAGAAGCAAGGGGTCAAGACACAGCCTCTACAGCTTTTCATGCCCAGGTGCATAATGTACAGAATAAACTGACATATTTTCCAGAAAGATTGTGTCCGGTATGTCAGTTTTGCGTTCCAGAAGGATATGAACACTGCCCAAATTGTGGAAACTGGATTTCACCCCATGAACCACCATGCCAAGATATCTATGCAACTAGAAATGCTGAAAAACGGTCATCATTGCCTGTTTCTCTGTATCCAGTACAAGTACAAAGAATACGCAACCCAGATGATGTAGCCAGGACGAACGAACCATATATCGTACAGAGTCAGCACCACAAACCATGGTATGGCAACGACCTCGCAAGTATTGTTGCCAAGTCCCTAGATCCTAGAAAAAATCCAGCAGCATTTTATGCCTATATGGAAAGAATTCAAACCATATGGACACCGGCATGGGTCGACTACCACCAGTTGTGTGAGGCTATACTAGGACCAGGAACTGCCCAAACAGTAAGCACCATGTTAAAAGCAGATGCAGTAGATGATTGCCTAGCCCTCATGGAATTAGAGACTTTACCTCTTCCTAATGTCCAAGATACGCCACTGGACAATCCAGACATGAACCTGTTCGTCGATGAATCAAGATATTATGATAATGGATCCCCAAGGCCAGGATATGCAGTAACAACTGAAACTGAAGTCATAGATTCTGGACCATTGCCACCAAGCATGTCAGCACAAGAAGCAGAACTCATAGCAATGACCAAAGCCTGCATACATGCTGAAAACATGACAGCTAACATCTATACGGATTCACGCTATGCTTGGGGGGTGTCCCAGGATTACGCTGTTATTTGGAAAAGTAGGGACTTCAAAGGTGCAAATGGAAAACCCATCAAACATGCCAGTTTGATTATGGAACTCTTCAGAGCATTGGAACTACCTAAAAGGATTGGCGGTACAAGCACATACTAAGAGCCAAACCATGGAAGCTAAAGGAAATGCACTTGCAGATGCAGAAGCCAAAATAATTGCCTTACAATCAAAAGAACCTGAGCAAGTCTTAGTAGCTCAAGATGTAAAGCAAATGCCCAGTGAAGAGGAGTTGATCAAAATTCAACAACAAGCATCACAAGGAGAAAAGGAAAAATGGACACGATCGGGGGCAGAAGAAAATGAACATGGACTTTGGAAGTCAAGAGAATTGAAGTACTGTCTACCAGCAAGCTCTATTTCCACCTATGTTACAAGTAGCTCATGGACAAGTACATCATTCAAAGGAAGCCATGGTGAATAGAGTACAAGAGCATTGGATAGCTCCAGGCTTCAATAAAGCTGCAACAAACTTTGTAGCAGGATGCTGGATCTGTGGAATCAGCAATCCAGAACAAAGAACCAAGACACCTCTAGGAACTATACCCAAAGCTTCTTATCCATTTCAAAGACTACAAATTGACTATATACAGTTGCCACGAAGCGGTCCATATGAATATGTACTAGTAGCAACGGACATGTTTAGTCACTGGGCCGAAGCCTGGCCAGTAAGCAAAGCCACAGCAAAAACCACTGCAAAGAAACTGATAGCAGAAGTAGTATGTAGATTTGGGGTACCTGAGGTTATAGAATCAGATAGAGGTACACATTTCACAGGAGAAGTCATGCAGCATATAATGAAAGATTTGGGGGTACAGCAGGCCTTCCACGTGCCTTACCGTCCCCAGGCGAGTGGGAGGGGGGAACATCTGAACTTTGACCTTAAGCTAAAACTACAGAAAATGATGACAGAAACCAAAAGAACTTGGCCAGAATGCCTACCTATAGTCTTGTTCAATATTAGGACCACACCTATGAGACCTAGTAAACTGACTCCATATGAAATATTGTTTGGGTCAGCTCCAAGAACAGGTTGTTATTATCCACAACAGTTACAACATAATCATGGTAATTTAACAGGTTATGTACAGGAGGTCTGTAAAACATTGACTAACCTCCATGGCCGAGTGTTTTCTTCCATTCCAGACCCAGAAGGATCAGCTACGCACAAACTAAACCCAGGAGATTGGGTCTATTTAAAGAGACATGTGAGAAAGACCTTTGAACCAAGATATGATGGTCCATATCAAGTGCTGCTAACCATGCCTACCTCAAATTAAGGTGAAAGGTCGTGATATCTGATTACACGCCTCCCACTCGAAGAAGTTGACAGTGACTCTCAAGCCAGAAGAATGAAGTTGCTTATCCTTTGGTTGTTGTTAGGGGTAATCCCCAAGGTTTGGGCTATAAGTCCAGGGGACTGGTTTACTGAAAGGGGGTAGTTCAGGCCTAGTGTAGGTAGAATAGGGAGAAAAAGTGGAATCAAAAAGAGGGGAAATGATGGTGTAGGAGCTTCCGCAGTATAGCAAATATATTGATTCAAGCTTTTTCGCATTTATTAAGATATTTACTGTTAATCACAAAATGTGTTCATGTATCCTTAAATATATTGTACAGATATTCAGAAAACTATATACTCCGAATATCTTGTTTAAAGCATGAATTGTTCAAGGACAAGGCAACACCAGATGTATCCAAGGCTAATTGGGAAGAATGTTGAAGTTTATGTTCCATGATCTTCCATGAAGAATGTTTTGAGTTTATGTCCGAAAGACTGATAATCACAAAACAATAACCATTTTCAAGAATGTTCTAATTGCTAATTAGAATCTTGTATGACAATTGATGTATTTCAGGTTCTGAGACATACATGGTGTATTCTGATTGGCTAAATGTATTGGCAAGCATGATTCCTTTTTGTCTTTAAGCTATAAAAATAAACCTGTGACGGCCCCTAGCAGGTCAGCTTATGGTCTGCTTAGGTTACACATAATCCTGTGTCGTCTTTTCATTCACTGACCTCCAACCGGTTGCTAAAGGAACAGAATTCTGACTGATTACTGAAGAGAGTTTATAGACCAGACCAGAAGAGGTTAAAATACCCTAACATCAGTGCATTCGCCTTCTGGGAAAGATGGGGGCCTCTTACGAGGCTCTACAGTATGGGAGGTTTCATGCTCGGTCCTTCCAACTGGATCTCCTGGACAAGTGGTTGGGATCCCATCTACATATGCACCAGAGGATACGTCTGTCAACAAAGGCCAGGATTTCACTCCTCTGGTGGTTGCAACTACCTCACCTTCTGGAGGGCTGCAGGTTCGGGATTCAGGACTGGATCCTTCTAACCACGGATACAAGTCTCCGAGGCTGGGGCGCAGTCACTCAAGGGGAGACCTTCCAAGGAAGGTGGTCAAGTCTGGAAGCCGGCCTGCCGATAAACATTCTAGAACTAAGAGCCGTCTACAACGGTCTTCTCCAAGCGGCCCATCTTCTGAGAAATCGGGCCATTCAAGTGCAGTCGGACAAAGTAACGACAGTGGCTTACATCAACCGACAGGGCGGAATGAAGAGCAGAGCTGCAATGTCAGAGGTAACAAGAATCATCCTCTGGGCAGAAAAACATGCGTTGGCGCTGTCAGCAATCTTCATTCCGGGAGTAGACAACTGGGAAGCGGACTTCCTCAGCAGAAATGATCTCCATCCAGTAGAGTGGGAACTCCATCCGGAGGTGTTCACGGAGGTAACAGATCTTTGGGGTGTACCTCAAATTGACATGATGGCCTCTCATCTCAACAAGATGCTTCAGCGATATTGTTCCAGGTCGAGGGACCCGCAGTCAGTGGCGGTATACGCCCTGGTGACTCCATGGGTTTTCCAGTCGGTGTACGTGTTTCCACCACTCCTACTCATTCCAAGAGTGCTAAAGCTCATAAGGAGAACAAGGGTTCAAGCGATCCTCATTGCTCCAGACTGGCCAAGAAGGTCTTGGTATGCGGATCTTCTGGATCTTCTGCTAGAAGAGACAAGGCTTCTTCCTCTTCGGGAGGACCTGCTGCAGCAGGGGCCATTCGCCTATCAAGACTTACCGCGGCTGCGTTTGATGGCATGGAGGTTGAACGCCAGATACTAGCTCGGAAGGGCATTCTGAACAAGGTTATTCCTACCCTGATACAGGCTAGGAAAGGAGTTACGTCTAAACATTACTATCGTATTTGGAAAAAATATGTATCTTGGTGTGAGTCCAAGAAGCTTCCTACGGTGGAGTTTCAACTGGGACGTTTTCTCCTCTTCCTGCAACCAGGTGTGGATATGGGCCTGAGGTTGGGTTCTGTAAAGGTCCAGATTTCGTCCCTATCCATTTTCTTTCAGAAACAATTGGTTGCCCTCTCTGAGGTTCAGATCTTTTTGAAGGGAGTTCTGCATATCCAACCTCCCTTTGTACCGCCTACGGCGCCCTGGGACCTTAACGTGGTGTTGCAGTACCTCCAGTCGGACTGGTTTCAGCCTCTACAGGAGATTGAGGTCAAGTTTCTCACGTGAAAGGCTGTCACTTTGTTGGCCTTAGCTTCTGCTAGACGTGTATCGGAGTTGGGGGCTTTGTCCTGTAGAAGCCTATACTTGATCTTCCATGAAGATAGGGCTGAGCTTTGGACACGTCAGCATTTTCTTCCGTAGGTTGTGTCGGCATTTCATATCAACCAACCTATTGTGGTGCCAGTTACCACTGACTCCTCAATTTCATCAAAGTCCTTGGATGTTGTAAGGGCTCTGAAAATCTATGTGAAGAGGACTGCTCGTCACAGAAAATTGGACTGTCTGTTTGTCCTGTATGTTCCCAAGAAACTTCGGTGTCCTGCTTCTAAGCAGACAATCTCTCGCTGGATCAGGTTCACTATCCGGTATGCGTATTCTATGGCAGGATTGCCGTGTCCTACGTCTGTTAAGGCCCACTCTACTCGTAGGGTGGGTTCTTCCTGGGCGGCTGTCCGGGGTTGTCTCGGCTTTACAGCTTTGCAGAGCGCCTACTTGGTCTGGGTCGAACACGTTTCAAAGTTCTACAAGTTCGATACATTGGCCGCTGAGGACCTGAAGTTTGGTCATTCAGTTTTGCAGGAGCCTCCGCGCTCTCCCTCCCGTTCTGGGAGCTTTGGTACATCCCCATGGTACTAGTGTGGACCCTAGCATCCTCTAGGACGTAAAAGAAAATATGATTTTGGTTACCTACCGGTAAATCCTTTTCTCGTAGTCCGTAGAGGATGCTGGGCGCCCGCCCAGCGCTTCGTTTTCCTGCTATTGTTATTTGGTTCAGTACAACTTCGTTTTAGTTGAGTACTGCATTGTTACTTGCTAAGTAATGTTTCAGCAGTTGCTGCGTTTCAAGCTAGTTAGCTTGATGTGCCTTGTATGTGTGAGCTGGTGTGAATCTCGCTACTATCTGTGTAAAATCCTTCTCTCGAAGATGTCCGTCTCATCGGGCACAGTTTCTAGACTGAGTCTGGTTGGAGGGGCATAGAGGGAGGAGCCAGCCCACACTATCAAACTCTTAAAGTGCCAATGGCTCCTAGTGGACCCATCTGTACCCCATGCTACTAATGTGGACCCAGCATCCTCCACGAACTACGAGAAAAAGATTTACCGGTAGGCAACCAAAATCCTATTTTTCTTACCGCTCGGCTGCACAGGCGTTCGCACACTTGCAAAGCGAAAAAATACACTCTCCCGTGGGTTGCGACTATTCGTTTGCACGGCTGCTAAAAGTAGCTAGTGAGCGATCAACTCGGAATGATGGCCATTATGCAGATATATTGGTACATCTGGCTGTGTTTACGGCTGGCTGCGTGATAGGTTAGCTGCAGCAACCACTGAATATATGTCAGAAGTGGGCAGACATATTCAAACAGCTATGCTGCCTGATATATCAGGGAGCGTATTGGGGTATATGCACAAGATCGTTTGGGCATACACCTTACCAATAGATAGAATGGCCAGAAGGGAAATATGTTGGCTAAATTTATACCCAGCCTTAAGGTGACCATACATTAGGGTGACCAGCATCCTTATGATTTCCTCCACAGCTCTCCCGGCAGCTCCCGGTAGCTGCAGGAGTACGATAGATCGTTAGGTCAGTAAAAGTACCTAATGATCTATCATACAATCTGTGAATCACTGCTACCCTGATCGCCTGATCTTATGTGCAACACATAAGATCAGAGTATCCAGCATACGACCCGCAGGGCCGTGCATCGGATCGTCATTTTTAGTGAAGTGCAAACGATATATGCACTTTCTCTTATGTCCTAGAGGATGCTGGGGTCCACATTAGTACCATGGGGTATAGATGGGTCCCTTGGGAGCCATGAGCACTTTAAGAGTTTAATAGTGTGTGCTGGCTCCTCCCTCTATGCCCCTCCTACCAGATTCAGTTTAGAAAATGTGCCCGGTGGAGCCGGTCACAGCTAGGAGAGCTCCTAGGAGTTTTTCTAGTTTTCTTGTTTTTTCTAAGAGTTAGGTACAGAAAGGCTGCTGGCAACAGCCTCCCTGCTTCGTGGGACTCAGGGGAGGAGTAGGAACCAACTCTAGAAGTTAATGGTTCTCTATCTCCGCTGATAGGACACTGATCGCAAGCCCACGAGGCGGCCACTCACTCCCGCAGCACGGCTGCTACCTCCTAACAGAGCCAGAAGATAGAAGAGTGGTGAGTATGACGCCGGCGCCCCGGTAAGCGGGTCGCCGGCGGGAATGGCGGCACAAGGGTACAAGCGCAGCTCTGACCGGTTGCACTCCGGAGGGCTCAACGGTACTTGATGTGCGGTGCTGTGAGGGGCACCCTAGGCCAGCGCAACTACCCTACACTGGTCACCTATGCTAACGGGCTAATCGCACTGTTAGCAGCTAAATAACCTCAGGCCAGTATAATCAGTGAAAGCGGGAAGATGCGCCATTGCCATTATCCTCAGAGCGGATCTAGCACTCACCAGTGCCATTTTCTCCCTGCAGATCATACTGAAAGAGACGCTGACAGGGAGCGCTGCCCTCCACATAACTCCAGCATACCTCTGCGGTACCAGGGTGTTATAGACAGAGGGGAGAGTGTAATAATCGCTGTTTAATGTATTAAGGTTATTCAGTCAGCACTGGCTGTTTACTGTATAAACTGCCTACTGGGGCGATGTGTGGCTGGCTCCATATACTCTGTCTCTCTCTGAAGTTACTCTGGGGGAAATTGTCTGCATTTTCCTGTGTGTGTGTTTGTATAGCTCACATAAACATGTCTAGGAACTCTGTATCTTGTGCTGCAGTGTGTGTATCTTCTCCTGAAGAGTCTATTCCATGTACTCAGGACTGTAATACATACCTCCCAACTGTCCCGATTTTCGCGGGACAGTCCCGTTTTTTGGGGGGGCGGCAGTTGGGAGTCTCTGTCTCTCGCTGCCCTGCTTAGCAGAGCAGCGGTGAATAGACGCTGTGCGCATGCGCACAGCATCTATTCACTGGAGTCCGAGGGAGAGGGGGCATGCCAGCGGCTCACAGAGCGTTGGGCATGCCCCCTTAGTGTCAAAAACGGAAGCGTGGCTCACGATTGCGGGTCTTCCCGCGAAGCCACGCCCCCTTTCATAGGTCACGCCCCTTTTTTGTGTGTCCCGCTTGGACCAAGTTCAAAGTTGGGAGGTATGATAATATACTGTCTCAGCCTTCCCAATCCGAACCCCCATGGGTGGATTCTATTAGGGGAATGATATCCCAGATTTCATCTCGGATAGCTCAAAATGAGACTGAAACACGGGTTTTGAGAAAGTCTGTTGAGGTTTTGTCATATTCAGCTCCCACTACCGCTTCAAAGACCCCAATTGTTTACTCTAAGAAGCGTGCTCTTGCCCAGATAATGCAAGCTGACACGGATACCGACTCTGATACAGGGGACGGTGATGGGGATATGCAGGGGGAGATGCATCCCTTGTTATGGGGGTGCAACTCATAATTGAGGCTATTAGGGACATTTCTCTTACGTCCTAGAGGATGCTGGGGTCCATATTAGTACCATGGGGTATAGACGGGTCCACCAGGAGCCATTGGCACTTTAAGAGATTAATAGTGTGGCTGGCTCCTCCCTCTATGCCCCTCCTACCAGACTCGGTTTAGAAAATGTGCCCGGAGGAGACAGTCACAGCTAGGGGAGCTCTACAGAGATTTTCTAGTAAAGTTTATCTTTAGAGTTTATTTTTTTACAGGAGGCTGTTGGCAACAGCCTGCCTGCAACGAGGGACTGAGGGGGAGAGCAGTGTCCGCCCTGCGGAGTCTGAGCCACTGTCTCCGCTGACTGGACATTGAGCTCCAGAGGGGATAGATCGCGCCCCGCCACAGGGGAATGCTCACCCCAGCAGCTGGCCGCCACCCCCTTGAAGTGTGGCGAGTAAGTCACCGTCCCCCCTAACAAGCGGGGGGTCGGTGTGAAGATGGCGGCTTCAGGTTAGGAGCGCAGTATTAACTGTGCTCCCGGACGGCTCAGCGGTACTTCGGTGCAGCGCTTTGAGGGTGCCCTGAGCCAGCACCTGACCCTACACTGACCAAACAAGCCTGTCGGGGTCTGCGGATCCCAGCCAGCACAAAATCCTCAGGCCAGTATAATCTCAGAAGAGTGGGAAGACAGCACCATTAAGGGGGTGGAGCTTCTCCTCAGAGCGGACCCAGCAGCGTTTCAGCGCCATTTTCCTGCCTGCAGTCGGATGCAAGTGGAAGATCAGTCCCTCCAGTGCAACTCCAGCTATCTGTACGGTACCAGGGGGTTGTAGAAGGGAGGGCAGGCTGTTTAAAGGCTGTGTCACCTATTAAGGGACACAGTCAGCGCTGTTTTAGGGTCTCCCTATACCTATAATAGCGCTAATCTCTGTGTCTCTCTGCCATTCTTGGGGGGGAGACTCTGTCTGCCCAGTACCCCATGTGTAAATGGGGTGATTGGTGTGTAATTGCAAACATGTCTAGAGACTCTGGTGGTAATTCTGAGTTGATCGCAGCCAGCTACTTTTTGCTGCTGCTGCGATCAATAGTCCACGCCTATGGGGGAGTATATTTTAGCTTAGCAGGGCTGCGATCACTTGTGCAGCCCTGCTAAGCTAAAAAAAATTCAAGCAAAACTAGACTAGACCTGGACATACTTACCCTGTGCGATGGATCCAGCGATGATGGGCCCGGCTTTGACGTCACTCCTCTGCCCTCCGTTCTGCTGGGCATGCGTGCGTTATACTCACCACTCCCCGAAAGCGGCTCCAAATGGTCCGGATCCGCCCAGCCACGCCTCCGTCCTGTCAATCTTCTTTGCGGTCCGTCCTGCGACCACTTTCTTCTTTAAATGCGATGTAACCCCCGGCGACAGATCACAGCAGCCGCCGCGCATGCGCATTCCGCACCTGTTCGCACCGCAGCGAAAAAATGCTGCATGCGAACGGGTCGGAATGACCCCCTCTGTTTCATATGCTGCAGAGGATTTATCTTCTCAGGAAGATCCCATCCCATGTAATCAGGATTGCACTGTTGTAGCGCAGATCTCAGCTAGAGAGCCAGAATGGTTAGCCTCTCTTAGGGGGACTATTTCTCAGATTTCTGAAGGGTTGCTAGAACTGAGCATGCCACTCAAGTACTGCAATCCTCTTTGGTTATATGGTCTGATACTGCTCCCTCAGGGTCCCCTGCGGTACATTCTCACAAACGTGCACATGCCAAAATTATGCAGGATGACACGGACACCGATTCTGACACTGCAGACGGTGACGGGGATGTGTCGAGGGGGACGGCATCACTTGCCAAGGGGGTGCAGTTGATTGAGGCCGTACGGGATGTGTTGCACATTTCTGACACAACTCCTGAGCAGGTTGAGGATGCCTTTTTCACAGACAGTAAAAAGCCCCCCGTCACCTTCCTAGCATCTAAGGAATTAAATGCTATCTTTGAAAAAGCCTGGGAAAATCCGGAGAAAAAATTCCAGGTCCCTAAGAGGGTCTTGGTTGCTTTTCCCTTCCCAGAGGAAGATGGAAAGAAGTGGGAGTCTCCACCGATAGTTGACGCCTCTGTCTCCAGGCTGTCAAAACAGGTGGTTTTACCAGTCCCGGGATCTACCGTGTTGAAGGACCTGGCAGATCGCAAGGTGGATGCTATGCTAAAATCCATTTACACTGCTTCAGGGGCTATACTGCAGCCTACTATTGCCTGCGCATGGATTTCTAAAGCTATTGCCAGGTGGTCAATCACTCTGCAGGAGGACTTGACTACGATGGATAAGGGTGACGTTGATTTATTTTTACGTAATATTCAGGATTCTGCAGGGTTCCTGGTAGATTCCATGAAGGACCTGGGTTCCATGGCTGCGGGGATTTCCTCCATGTCCGTCTCGACTCGCAGGGGTCTCTGGCTGCGCCAATTGTCTGCGTACGCGGAATCCAGAAAAAGTGTGGAGGGCCTACCATATACGGGTCAGGCTCTCTTTGGGGAGGCAAAAAAGGAAAAGATAGGTACTGGCGCCGGCTGGAGTTCAAAATGTAATGAACGACTCAATAAATAAAATATAAAAAGATATATTTGCCTAAATTACCAAGGGAACTGACCTTCCCAGTACGGGCTGCCGCTGACAGCGCACTCCATCTGTGTATTTATTCTCTTTGGGGAGGCGCTGGATGCGTGGATTGCCACGGTTACCATGGGTAAGTCTCCTTTTCTCCCCTCATCTGCGCCGGCTACGAAGAAGCCTTTTACACCAGCCACGTCACAGTCCTTTCGGCCCACAAGGCCTAGAAAGAACAAGCCTTCTCACACCTTCTTTAGAGGTGGTCATGCTAAAGGAAAGAAGCCTGCTCCCGCAGGTTCCCAAGACCAGAAGCCTGCTTCTGGTACCCAAAAGTCCTCTGCATGATGGTGGACAACTCAGCCTGGAGGAAGGTCAGGTGGGGGCAAGACTCCGGCATTTCAGCCACGTCTGGATGTTGTCAGGCCTGGACCCTTGGGTACAATACATTGTGTCCAGGGGATACAGGCTGGAGTTTCAAACTCTCCCACCTCACCATTTCATCAAATCAGGCTTGCCAGCTCTGCCGGCAGACAGAACAATTCTTCTGGAAACTATCCAAAAATTGTTAGTGTCCGAGGTCATTGTTCTAGTTCCGCCCCATCAGTGGAACAAGGGTTACTATTCTAACCTTTTCGTGGTACCGAAGCCGGAGGGTTCAGTATGTCCAATTCTGAACCTAAAATCTTTTAACCCTTATCTCAAGGAGTTCAAATTCAAGATGGAGTCTCTGAGAGATGTTATCTCAGGACTGACGGAGGGGGAGTTCCTGGTTGCGTACCTCCATATTCCCATTTGGTCACCACATCAGGCATATCTCAGGTTTGCACTGTTGGACGATCACTATCAGTTTCAGGCATTGCCTTTCGGCCTCTCCACAGCACAGAGAGTCTTCACCAAGGTGATGGCAGAGATGATGGTTCTCCTCCTCAAGCAAGGGGTGAACATAATTCCGTATCTGGACGACCTCCTTATAAAGGCGTCGTCCAGGGAGAAGTTGTTAAGATCCATTGCTCTCTCGACACAATTGCTCAAGGAGCACGGTTGGATCCTGAACTTTCCAAAGTCCCATCTGGAGCCGACAAGGAGACTGTCTTTCCTGGGGATGATCCTAGACACGGAAGTGCAGAGGGTGTTTCTACCAGTGGAGAAAGCATTGGTGATTCAAACAATGGCCCGGGATGTCTTGAGGCCTACCCGGGTATCGGTTCATCAGTGCATCCGCCTTCTGGGGAAGATGGTTGCCTCTTACGAGGCTCTCCAGTACAGAAGGTTTCATGCTTGATCCTTTCAGTGGGATCTCTTGGACCAGTGGTCGGGATCTCACCTACATATGCACCAGAGGATACGTCTGTCACCGAAAGCCAGGATTTCGCTCCTCTGGTGGCTACAACTACCACACCTTCTGGAAGGCTGAAGGTTTGGAGTTCAGGACTGGATCCTTCTCACCACAGATGCAAGTCTAAGAGGTTGGGGAGCAGTCGCTCAGGGGGAAACCTTCCAAGGAAGGTGGTCAAATCAAGAATCCCATCTCCAAATAAACATCCTGGAGCTAAGAGCCATGTACAACGGCCTTCTGCAAGCAGCACACCTTCTACAGGATCGGGCTGTTCAGGTGCAGTCAGACAACGTGACCACAGTGGCCTACATAAACCGACAAGGCGGAACGAAGAGCAGGGCTGCCATGTCAGAGGTGTCAAGAATCCTCCTCTGGGCAGAAAGGCACGTGGTGGCGATGTCAGCATTCTTCATTCCGGGAGTAGACAACTGGGAAGCAGACTTCCTTAGCAGACACGATCTCCATCCTGGAGAGTGGGGCCTCCATCCGGAGGTGTTCGAGGAGGTAACCGGTTGGTGGGGGGTTCCTCACATAGACATGATGGCCTCCCGCCTCAACAAGAAGCTGCGGAGGTACTGTACCAGGTCGAGATATGCACAGGCAGTGGCGGTGGATGCACTGGTGACACCGTGGGTGTTCACGTCAGTGTATGTGTTCCCTCCACTTCCTCTGATACCAGGAGTATCTGCTGCTACAGGGGCCGTTTGCTTATCAAGACTTACCACGGCTACATTTGACGGCATGACAGTTGAACGCCAGATCTTAGCTCGGAAGGGTATCCCGAGTGAGGTTATTCCTACCCTGATACAGGCTAGGAAGGGGGTAACGTCTAAACATTACCATCGAATTTTTAAAAAATATATGTTTCTTGGTGTGAATCCAAGAAATTTCCTGCGGTGGAGTTTCAACTTGGACGGTTTCTCCTTTTTCTGCAAGCAGGTGTGGATATGGGACTGAGATTGGGCTTCATCAAGGTCCAGATCTCTGCTTTGTCCATTTTCTTCCAATAACAATTGGCTGTAATCCCTGAGGTTCAGACCTTTTTGAAAGGGGTTCTGCACATTCAGCCTCCCTTTGTGGCGCCAACGGCACCCTGGGATCTAGATGTGGTGTTGCAGTTCCTACAATCAGCTTGGTTTGAGCCTCTACAGGAGGCTGACATCAAGTTTCTCACATGGAAGGCGGTCACTTTGTTGGCCTTGGCTTCTGCTCGACGTGTGATAGAATTGGGGGCTTTGTCTTGTAAAAGTCCCTATCTGATCTTCCATGAAGGTTGTATCAGCTTTCCATATCAACCAACCTATTGTGGTGCCAGTGGCTACTGACTCCTCAATTGCTTCAAAGGCCTTGGATGTTGTGAGGGCTTTGAAGATTTATGTGAAGAGGACGGCTCGTCATAGGAAATCTGACTCTCTGTCCTCTGTGATCCCAAGAAAATTGGGTGTCCTGCTTCTAAGCAGTCAATTTCGCGCTGGATCAGGTTCACCATCCAGCATGCGTATTCTACGGTAGGATTACCGTGTCCAAAATCTGTAAAGGCCCACTCCACTCATAAGGTGGGCTCTTCCTGGGCGGCTGCCTGGGGGGTCTCAGCTGTACAGCTTTGCCGAGCGGCTACTTGGTCTGGGTCAAACACATTTGCTGAGTTTTACAAGTTCGATACTTTGGCCTCTGATGACCTCAAGTTTGGTCAATCAGTCTTGCAGGAGCCACCGCGCTCTCCCTCCCATTCTGGGAGCTTTGGTACATCCCCATGGTACTAATATGGACCCCAGCATCCTCTAGGACGTAAGAGAAAATAGGATTTTAATTACCTACCGGTAAATCCTTTTCTCGTAGTCCGTAGAGGATGCTGGGCGCCCACCCAGCGCTTCGTTTTCCTGCATTGGTTTGTAGTTCAGTACTGCCTGGTTCCTAGGTAAGTTCTGCATTATTTACTGTTTCAGTACTGTTTCAGCTGTTGCTGAGTTTTCCGGCATGTTAGCCGGATTTGCCTGTTGTGTGAGCTGGTATGAATCTCGCCACTATCTGTGTAATTCCGTCTCTCGAAGTATGTCATCTCCTCGGGCTCAGTTTCTAGACTGAGTCTGGTAGGAGGGGCATAGAGGGAGGAGCCAGCCCATACTATTAAACTCTTAAAGTGCCAATGGCTCCTGGTGGACCCGTCTATATCCCATGGTACTAATATGGACTCCAGCATCCTCTACGGACTACGAGAAAAGGATTTACCAGTAGGTAATTAAAATCCTATTTTTACACATTACTGATAAGGTACCTGAGCAAGTAGAGGAGGCTTACTTTAATGACAATAAGAAATCCTCCCTTACATTCCCTGCATCTAAGGAATTAAACGCTTTGTTTGAAAAATCCTGGGAAAACCCAGAGAAAAAATTCCAGATCCCAAAAAGGGTTCTCATTGCTTTTCCTTTCCCAAAGGGGGACAGGAAAAAGTGTGAAATCCCACCTGTAGTAGACGCTTCTGTGTCTAGGTTGTCTAAAAAAGTGGTTTTACCTGTCCCTGGGTCCACCGCTTTAAAAGAGCCGGCTGACCGTAAGATTGAGACTACACTGAAATCTTTATACACAGCTACTGGCGTGGCTTTAAGACCCACTATTGCTTGTGCGTAGATTTCTAAAGCCATAGTAAAGTGGTCAGGCACATTACTAGAGGAATTAGATTCTATGGATAGAAGTGACATTGAATTGTTTTTACGTCACATACAGGACTCTGCAGGTTTCATGGTGGAGGCCATGAAGGACCTTGGCCATCTTAATGCGAGGGCTTCTCCCATGGCTGTCTCGGCACGCAGGGGACTCTGGCTGCGCCACTGGTCTGCGGATGCGGAATGCAAGAAGAGTATGGAGAACCTACCCTTCACAGGTCAGGCTCTGTTTGGGGAAGCGTTAGATGTGTGGATCTCCATGGCAACTGCGGGTAAGTCAATAATCTTATCTTACGTCTACAATGCAGTCCTTTCGGACCGTGAAAGTTAAAAAGTCCAAACCCCCTTCCACTTTCTTTAGAGGAGGTCAGGGGAAATCCAGAAAACCTGCACCAACAGGTTCACAGGAACAGAAACCTGGTTCTGCTTCCTCAAAATCCTCGGCATGACGGTGGACCTCCCAGCCTGGAGATTGGGCAGGTGGGAGCAAGATTAAGAAATTTCAGTCTTGTCTGGGCGTCATCAGGCCTAGACCCCTGGGTACAATATATTGTTATCCAGGGGTACAGACTGGAGTTTCAAGAACTCTCACCTCACAGATTCTTCAAATCAGGCTTACCAGCTTTGCTGACAGAAAGTGCTATCCTACAGGAAGCCATTAAAAAATTGCTGAAGTCAAATGTTCCAGTTCCACCTCACCTAGCAAACAAGGGTTATTACTCAAACCTGTTTGTGGTACCAAAACCGGATGGTTCAGTCAGGCCAATATTGAACCTAAAGTCATTGAACCCTTATTTGAGGGAATTCAAATTCAAGATGGAGTACCTTAGAGCAGTGATCTCAGGTCTGGAGGAGGGGGAATTTCTAGTATTCCTGGATATCAAGGATGCGTACCTTCACATTACGATCTGCCACCTCACCAGGCTTATCTAAGATTTGCGCTGCTGGACTGTCACTATCACTATCAGTTCCAGGCACTGCCGTTTGGCCTCTCCCCGGCACCGAGGGTGTTCACCAAGATCATGGCGGAGATGATGCTACTCCTCCGCAAGCAGGGTGTGAACATAATTCCTTGTCTGGACGATCTGCTGATAAAAGCATCTTCCAGGGAGAAGCTGTTGCAGAGCATTGCTCTCTCAACTCAACTACTCCAGGATCATGGATGGATCCTGAATCTTCCAAAGCCGCATCTGGAGCCGACAAGGAGACTGTCCTTCCTGGGGATGATTCTAGACACGGAAGTACAGAGGGTGTTTCTGCCGGCAGAGAAAGCGTTGGTGATACAAACAATGGTCCGGGATATCCTGAAGCCAGCCCGGGTATCGGTTCATCAGTGCATTCACCTTCTGGGGAAGATGGTTGCCTCCTACGAGGCTCTACAGTATGGAAGATTTCATGCACGGTCTTTCCAACTGTATCTCCTGGACAAATGGTCAGGATCTCATCTTCACATGCACCAGAGGATAAATCTGTCACCGAAAGCCAGAATCTCGCTCCTTTGGTGGCTGCAAACTTCTCACCTACTAAAGGGCTGCAGGTTCGGGATTCAGAATTGGATCCTCCTAACCACGGATGCAAGTCTCAGAGGTTGGGGAGCAGTCACCCAAGGGGAAAACTTCCAAGGAAGGTGGTCAAGTCTGGAATCCATCCTTCCGATAAACATCCTGGAACTGAGGGCCGTGTACAACGGTCTTCTACAAGCGGCACATCTTCTGAAAGATCATGCCATTCAGGTTCAGTCGGACAATGTAACGACAGTGGCCTACATAAACTGACAGGGCGGAATGAAGAGCAGAGCTGCAATGTCAGAGGTAACAAGAATCATCCTCTGGGCGGAAAAGCACGCGGTGGCGCTGTCAGCAATCTTCATTCTGGGAGTGGACAACTGGGAAGCGGACTTCCTCAGCAGACACGATCTCCATCCAGGAGAGTGGGGCCTCCACACATAGGTGTTCGTAGAGGTGACAAGTTTTTGAGGCGTACCTCAAATTGACATGATGGCCTCCCGCCTCAACAAGATGCTTCGCAGGTACTGTTCCAGGTCGAGAGACCCACAGGCAGTGGTGGTGGGCGCCCTGGTGACTCCGTGGTTCTTCCAGTCGGTGTATGTGTTCCCTCCACTTCCACTCATACCAAGGATTCTCAGACTTATAAAAAGAACAAGAGTTCAGGCGATCCTCATTGCTCCAGACTGGCCAAGAAGGGCTTGGTACGCGGATCTTCTGGAGTTACTGCTGGAAGATCCGAGGCCTCTTCCTCTTCGAGAGGACCTTCTGTAACTGGGGCCGTTCGCTTATCAAGACTTTCCACGGCTACGTTTGACGGCATGGAGGTTGAACACTAGATCTTAGCTTGGAAGGGCATTCCGAACAAAGTTATTCCTACCCTGATACAGGCTAGGAAAGGAGTAACGTCTAAACACTACCATCGGATTTGGAAAAGTACGTGTCTTGGTGTGAATCCAAGAAGTTTCCTACGGTGGAGTTTCAACTTCGGCGGTTTCAACTCTTTCTGCAAGCAGGTGTGGATGTGGGCCTGCGTTTGGGCTCCATAAAAGTCCAGATTTCGGCCTTGTCCATTTTCTTCCAGAGACAATTGGCTGTCCTCCCTGAGGTTCAGACTTTCTTGAAAGGGGTTCTGCAGATCCAGCCTCCTACGGCACCTTGTGATCTTAATGTGGTGCTGCAGTTCCTGCAGTCGGATTGGTTTGAACCTTTACAGGAGGTTGATGTCAAGTTTCTTACTTGGAAGGCGGTCACACTATTGGCATTGGCATCTGCTAGACGTATGTCGGAATTGGGGGCATTGTCCTGCAAAAGCCACTACTTGATTTTCCATGAAGATAGAGCTGAGGTCAGGATGCGTCAGCAATTTCTTCCGAAGGTTGTGTCGGATTTTCATATAAACCAACCTATTGTGGTGCCAGTGGCTACTGACTCCACAATTTCTTCAAAATCCTTAGATATTGTGAGGGCTTTGAAGATTTATGTGAAGAGAACTTCTCGTCACAGAAAGTCGGACACTCTGTTTGTCCTTTATGATCCCAACAAGGTTGGGTGTCCTGCTTCTAAGCAGACGATTTCTCGCTGGATCAGGCTTACTCTCCAGCATGCTTATTCAACAGCTGGCTTGCCGTGTCCAAAATCTGTTAAGGCCCACTCTACTCGTAAAGTGGGTTCTTCCTGGGCAGCTGCCCGGGGTGTCTTGGCTTTGCAACTTTGCCGAGCGGCTACTTGATCAGGATCGAACACGTTTGCTAAGTTCTACAAGTTTGATACTTTCGCATTTGAGGACCTAAAGTTTGGTCAATCAGTTCTGCAGGAGCCTCCACGCTCTCCCTCCCGTACTGGGAGCTTTGGTACATCCCCATGGTACTAATGTGGACCCCAGCATCCTCTAGGACGTAAGAGAAAATAGGATTTTAATTACCTACCGGTAAATCCTTTTCCCGTAGTCCGTAGAGGATGCTGTGCGCCTGCCCAGCGCTTCGTTTTCCTGCATTTCTTACTAGAGATGTGCACTTGAAATTTTTCGGGTTTTGTGTTTTGGTTTTGGGTTCGGTTCCGCGGCCGTGTTTTGGGTTCGACCGCGTTTTGGCAAAACCTCACCGAATTTTTTTTGTCGGATTCGGGTGTGTTTTGGATTCGGGTGTTTTTTTCAAAAAACACTAAAAAACAGCTTAAATCATAGAATTTGGGGGTCATTTTGATCCCAAAGTATTATTAACCTCAAAAACCATAATTTCCACTCATTTTCAGTCTTTTCTGAATACCTCACACCTCACAATATTATTTTTAGTCCTAAAATTTGCACCGAGGTCGCTGGATGACTAAGCTAAGCGACCCTAGTGGCCGACACAAACACCTGGCCCATCTAGGAGTGGCACTGCAGTGTCACGCAGGATGTCCCTTCCAAAAAACACTCCCCAAACAGCACATGACGCAAAGAAGAAAAAAAGAGGCGCAATGAGGTAGCTGTGTGAGTAAGCTAAGCGACCCTAGTGGCCGACACAAACACCTGGCCCATCTAGGAGTTGCACTGAAGTGTCACGCAGGATGTCCCTTCCAAAAAACACTCCCCAAACAGCACATGACGCAAAGAAGAAAAAAAGAGGCGCAATGAGGTAGCTGTGTGAGTAAGCTAAGCGACCCTAGTGGCCGACACAAACACCTGGCCCATCTAGGAGTGGCACTGCAGTGTCACGCAGGATGTCCCTTCCAAAAAACCCTCCCCAAACAGCACATGACGCAAAGAAAAAAAGAGGCGCAATGAGGTAGCTGTGTGAGTAAGATAAGCGACCCTAGTGGCCGACACAAACACCGGGCCCATCTAGGAGTGGCACTGCAGTGTCTCACGCAGGATGTCCCTTCCAAAAAACCCTCCCCAAACAGCACATGACGCAAAGAAAAAAAGAGGCGCAATGAGGTAGCTGTGTGAGTAAGATAAGCGACCCTAGTGGCCGACACAAACACCTGGCCCATCTAGGAGTGGCACTGCAGTGTCACGCAGGATGTCCCTTCCAAAAAACCCTCCCCAAACAGCACATGACGCAAAGAAAAAAAGAGGCGCAATGAGGTAGCTGTGTGAGTAAGATAAGCGACCCTAGTGGCCGACACAAACACCTGGCCCATCTAGGAGTGGCACTGCAGTGTCTCACGCAGGATGTCCCTTCCAAAAAACCCTCCCCAAACAGCACATGATGCAAAGAAAAAAAGAGGCAGAATGAGGTAGCTGTGTGAGTAAGCTAAGCGACCCTAGTGGCCGACACAAACACCTGGCCCATCTAGGAGTGGCACTGCAGTGTCTCACGCAGGATGTCCCTTCCAAAAAACCCTCCCCAAACAGCACATGACGCAAAGAAAAAAAGAGGCGCAATGAGGTAGCTGTGTGAGTAAGATAAGCGACCCTAGTGGCCGACACAAACACCTGGCCCATCTAGGAGTGGCACTGCAGTGTCACGCAGGATGTCCCTTCCAAAAAACCCTCCCCAAACAGCACATGACGCAAAGAAAAAAAGAGGCGCAATGAGGTAGCTGTGTGACTAAGCTTAGCGACCCTAGTGGCCGACACAAACACCGGGCCCATCTAGGAGTGGCACTGCAGTGTCACGCAGGATGTCCCTTCCAAAAAACCCTCCCCAAACAGCACATGACGCAAAGAAAAAAAGAGGCGCAATGAGGTAGCTGTGTGAGTAAGATAAGCGACCCTAGTGGCCGACACAAACACCGGGCCCATCTAGGAGTGGCACTGCAGTGTCTCACGCAGGATGTCCCTTCCAAAAAACCCTCCCCAAACAGCACATGACGCAAATAAAAATGAAAGAAAAAAGAGGTGCAAGATGGAATTGTCCTTGGGCCCTCCCACCCACCCTTATGTTGTATAAACAGGACATGCACACTTTAACCAACCCATCATTTCAGTGACAGGGTCTGCCACACGACTGTGACTGAAATGACGGGTTGGTTTGGACCCCCACCTAAAAAGAAGCAATTAATCTTTCCTTGCACAAACTGGCTCTACAGAGGCAAGATGTCCACCTCATCATCATCCTCCGATATCTCACCGTGTACATCCCCCTCCTCACAGATTATCAATTCGTCCCCACTGGAATCCACCATCTCAGCTCCCTGTGTACTTTGTGGAGGCAATTGCTGCTGGTCAATGTCTCCACGGAGGAATTGATTATAATTCATTTTAATGAACATCATCTTCTCCACATTTTCTGGATGTAACCTCGTACGCCGATTGCTGACAAGGTGAGCGGCGGCACTAAACACTCTTTCGGAGTACACACTTGTGGGAGGGCAACTTAGGTAGAATAAAGCCAGTTTGTGCAAGGGCCTCCAAATTGCCTCTTTTTCCTGCCAGTATAAGTACGGACTGTGTGACGTGCCTACTTGGATGCGGTCACTCATATAATCCTCCACCATTCTTTCAATGGTGAGAGAATCATATGCAGTGACAGTAGATGACATGTCCGTAATCGTTGTCAGGTCCTTCAGTCCGGACCAGATGTCAGCATCAGCAGTCGCTCCAGACTGCCGTGCATCACCGCCAGCGGGTGGGCTCGGAATTCTGAGCCTTTTCCTCGCACCCCCAGTTGCGGGAGAATGTGAAGGAGGAGATGTTGACAGGTCGCGTTCCGCTTGACTTGACAATTTTCTCACCAGCAGGTCTTTGAACCCCAGCAGACTTGTGTCTGCCGGAAAGAGAGATCCAAGGTAGGCTTTAAATCTAGGATCGAGCATGGTGGCCAAAATGTAGTGCTCTGATTTCAACAGATTGACCACCCGTGAATCCTTGTTAAGCGAATTAAGGGCTCCATCCACAAGTCCCACATGCCTAGCGGAATCGCTCTGTGTTAGCTCCTCCTTCAATGTCTCCAGCTTCTTCTGCAAAAGCCTGATGAGGGGAATGACCTGACTCAGGCTGGCAGTGTCTGAACTGACTTCACGTGTGGCAAGTTCAAAGGGCATCAGAACCTTGCACAACGTTGAAATCATTCTCCACTGCGCTTGAGACAGGTGCATTCCACCTCCTATATCGTGCTGAATTGTATAGGCTTGAATGGCCTTTTGCTGCTCCTCCAACCTCTGAAGCATATAGAGGGTTGAATTCCACCTCGTTACCACTTCTTGCTTCAGATGATGGCAGGGCAGGTTCAGTTGTTTTTGGTGGTGCTCCAGTCTTCTGTACGTGGTGCCTGTACGCCGAAAGTGTCCCGCAATTCTTCTGGCCACCGACAGCATCTCTTGCACACCCCTGTCGTTTTTTAAAAAATTCTGCACCACCAAATTCAAGGTATGTGCAAAACATGGGACGTGCTGGAATTTGCCCATATTTAATGCACACACAATATTGCTGGCGTTGTCCGATGCCACAAATCCACAGGAGAGTCCAATTGGGGTAAGCCATTCCGCGATGATCTTCCTCAGTTGCCGTAAGAGGTTTTCAGCTGTGTGCGTATTCTGGAAAGCGGTGATACAAAGCGTAGCCTGCCTAGGAAAGAGTTGGCGTTTGCGAGATGCTGCTACTGGTGCCGCCGCTGCTGTTCTTGCGGCGGGAGTCCATACATCTACCCAGTGGGCTGTCACAGTCATATAGTCCTGACCCTGCCCTGCTCCACTTGTCCACATGTCCGTGGTTAAGTGGACATTGGGTACAACTGCATTTTTTAGGACACTGGTGAGTCTTTTTCTGACGTCCGTGTACATTCTCGGTATCGCCTGCCTAGAGAAGTGGAACCTAGATGGTATTTGGTAACGGGGGCACACTGCCTCAATAAATTGTCTAGTTCCCTGTGAACTAACGGCGGATACCGGACGCACGTCTAACACCAACATAGTTGTCAAGGCCTCAGTTATCCGCTTTGCAGCAGGATGACTGCTGTGATATTTCATCTTCCTCGCAAAGGACTGTTGGACAGTCAATTGCTTACTGGAAGTAGTACAAGTGGTCTTCCGACTTCCCCTCTGGGATGACGATCGACTCCCAGCAGCAACAACAGCAGCGCCAGCAGCAGTAGGCATTACACTCAAGGATGCATCGGAGGAATCCCAGGCAGGAGAGGACCCGTCAGAATTGCCAGTGACATGGCCTGCAGGACTATTGGCATTCCTGGGTAAGGAGGAAATTGACACTGAGGGAGTTGGTGGGGTGGTTTGCGTGAGCTTGGTTACAAGAGGAAGGGATTTACTGGTCAGTGGACTGCTTCCGCTGTCACCCAAAGTTTTTGAACTTGTCACTGACTTATTATGAATGCGCTGCAGGTGACGTATAAGGGAGGATGTTCCGAGGTGGTTAACGTCCTTACCCCTACTTATTACAGCTTGACAAAGGCAACACACGGCTTGACACCTGTTGTCCGCATTTCTGTTGAAATACTTCCACACCGAAGAGCTGATTTTTTGGGTATTTTCACCAGGCATGTCAATGGCCATATTCCTCCCATGGACAACAGGTGTCTCCCCGGGTGCCTGACTTAAACAAACCACCTCACCATCAGAATCCTCCTGGTCAATTTCCTCCCCAGCGCCAGCAACACCCATATCCTCCTCATCCTGGTGTACTTCAACACTGACATCTTCAATCTGACTATCAGGAACTGGACTGCGGGTGCTCCTTCCAGCACTTGCAGGGGGCGTGCAAATGGTGGAAGGTGCATGCTCTTCACGTCCAGTGTTGGGAAGGTCAGGCATCGCAACCGACACAATTGGACTCTCCTTGTGGATTTGGGATTTCGAAGAACGCACAGTTCTTTGCGGTGCTTTTGCCAGCTTGAGTCTTTTCATTTTTCTAGCGAGAGGCTGAGTGCTTCCATCCTCATGTGAAGCTGAACCACTAGCCATGAACATAGGCCAGGGCCTCAGCCGTTCCTTGCCACTCCGTGTGGTAAATGGCATATTGGCAAGTTTACGCTTCTCCTCCGACAATTTTATTTTAGGTTTTGGAGTCCTTTTTTTACTGATATTTGGTGTTTTGGATTTTACATGCTCTGTACTATGACATTGGGCATCGGCCTTGGCAGACGACGTTGCTGGCATTTCATCGTCTCGGCCATGACTAGTGGCAGCAGCTTCAGCACGAGGTGGAAGTGGATCTTGATCTTTCCCTAATTTTGGAACCTCAACATTTTTGTTCTCCATATTTTAATAGGGACAACTAAAAGGCACCTCAGGTAAACAATGGAGATGGATGGATACTAGTATACTTATGGATGGACTGCCGAGTGCCGACACAGAGGTAGCTACAGCCGTGGACTACCGTACTGTGTCTGCTGCTAATATAGACTGGATGATAATGAGATGAAATCAATATATATGTATATATAATATCACTAGTACTGCAGCCGGACAGGTATATATTATATATTTATTATGTAATGACTGATGACGGACCTGCTGGACACTGTCAGCTCAGCAGCACCGCAGACTGCTACAGTAAGCTACTATAGTAGTATGTATAAAGAAGAAAGAAAAAAACAACAACCACGGGTAGGTGGTATACAATTATGGATGGACTGCCGAGTGCCGACACAGAGGTAGCTACAGCCGTGGACTAACGTACTGTGTCTGCTGCTAATATAGACTGGATGATAATGAGATGAAATCAATATATATGTATATATAATATCACTAGTACTGCAGCCGGACAGGTATATATTATATATTTATTATGTAATGACTGATGACGGACCTGCTGGACACTGTCAGCTCAGCAGCACCGCAGACTGCTACAGTAAGCTACTATAGTAGTATGTATAAAGGAGAAAGAAAAAAACAACAACCACGGGTAGGTGGTATACAATTATGGATGGACTGCCGAGTGCCGACACAGAGGTAGCTACAGCCGTGGACTACCGTACTGTGTCTGCTGCTAATATAGACTGGATGATAATGAGATGAAATCAATATATATGTATATATAATATCACTAGTACTGCAGCCGGACAGGTATATATTATATATTTATTATGTAATGACTGATGATGGACCTGCTGGACACTGTCAGCTCAGCAGCACCGCAGACTACTACAGTAAGCTACTATAGTAGTATGTATAAAGAAGAAAGAAAAAAACAACAACCACGGGTAGGTGGTATACAATTATGGATGGACTGCCGAGTGCCGACACAGAGGTAGCTACAGCCGTGGACTAACGTACTGTGTCTGCTGCTAATATAGACTGGATGATAATGAGATGAAATCAATATATATGTATATATAATATCACTAGTACTGCAGCCGGACAGGTATATATTATATATTTATTATGTAATGACTGATGACGGACCTGCTGGACACTGTCAGCTCAGCAGCACCGCAGACTGCTACAGTAAGCTACTATAGTAGTATGTATAAAGAAGAAAGAAAAAAACAACAACCACGGGTAGGTGGTATACAATTATGGATGGACTGCCGAGTGCCGACACAGAGGTAGCTACAGCCGTGGACTACCGTACTGTGTCTGCTGCTAATATAGACTGGATGATAATGAGATGAAATCAATATATATGTATATATAATATCACTAGTACTGCAGCCGGACAGGTATATATTATATATTTATTATGTAATGACTGATGACGGACCTGCTGGACACTGTCAGCTCAGCAGCACCGCAGACTGCTACAGTAAGCTACTATAGTAGTATGTATAAAGAAGAAAGAAAAAAACAACAACCACGGGTAGGTGGTATACAATTATGGATGGACTGCCGAGTGCCGACACAGAGGTAGCTACAGCCGTGGACTACCGTACTGTGTCTGCTGCTAATATAGACTGGATGATAATGAGATGAAATCAATATATATGTATATATAATATCACTAGTACTGCAGCCGGACAGGTATATATTATATATTTATTATGTAATGACTGATGACGGACCTGCTGGACACTGTCAGCTCAGCAGCACCGCAGACTGCTACAGTAAGCTACTATAGTAGTATGTATAAAGAAGAAAGAAAAAAACAACAACCACGGGTAGGTGGTATACAATTATGGATGGACTGCCGAGTGCCGACACAGAGGTAGCTACAGCCGTGGACTAACGTACTGTGTCTGCTGCTAATATAGACTGGATGATAATGAGATGAAATCAATATATATGTATATATAATATCACTAGTACTGCAGCCGGACAGGTATATATTATATATTTATTATGTAATGACTGATGACGGACCTGCTGGACACTGTCAGCTCAGCAGCACCGCAGACTGCTACAGTAAGCTACTATAGTAGTATGTATAAAGAAGAAAGAAAAAAACAACAACCACGGGTAGGTGGTATACAATTATGGATGGACTGCCGAGTGCCGACACAGAGGTAGCTACAGCCGTGGACTACCGTACTGTGTCTGCTGCTAATATAGACTGGATGATAATGAGATGAAATCAATATATATGTATATATAATATCACTAGTACTGCAGCCGGACAGGTATATATTATATATTTATTATGTAATGACTGATGACGGACCTGCTGGACACTGTCAGCTCAGCAGCACCGCAGACTGCTACAGTAAGCTACTATAGTAGTATGTATAAAGAAGAAAGAAAAAAACAACAACCACGGGTAGGTGGTATACAATTATGGATGGACTGCCGAGTGCCGACACAGAGGTAGCTACAGCCGTGGACTAACGTACTGTGTCTGCTGCTAATATAGACTGGATGATAATGAGATGAAATCAATATATATGTATATATAATATCACTAGTACTGCAGCCGGACAGGTATATATTATATATTTATTATGTAATGACTGATGACGGACCTGCTGGACACTGTCAGCTCAGCAGCACCGCAGACTGCTACAGTAAGCTACTATAGTAGTATGTATAAAGAAGAAAGAAAAAAAAAAACACGGGTAGGTGCTAGGTGGTATACAATATTATATATATATTATATACAATTATATATATATATATAATATATATTAAACTCATAAACTGGTGGTGATTTATTAAACTGGTGGTCAGGTCACTGGTCACACTATCAGCAACTTGCAAGTAGTACTCCTGAGTCCTAAGCAGACAATCACAATATATATTATACTGGTGGTCAGTGTGGTCACAAACAATGGCAGTGTGGCTGGCACTCTGGCAGCAAAAGTGTGCACTGTACGTTATATGTACTCCTGAGTCCTGAGTCCTGCTCTCAGACTCTAACTGCTCCCCACTGTCAGTGTCTCCCCCACAAGTCAGATAATACAGTCACACTATCTCTCTCTATCACTTCAGCAAGTACTAGTAGTAGTAGTACTCCTCCTAATGCTCCCCAAATTACTACTGTGTCTCTCTCTGTCTCACTCTCTTCTCGAATCTCTATAAACGGAGAGGACGCCAGACACGTCCTCTCCCTATGAATCTCAATGCACGTGTGAAAAATGGCGGTGACGCGCGGCTCCTTATATAGAATCCGAGTCTCGCGATAGAATCCGAGCCTCGCGAGAATCCGACAGCGTGATGATGACGTTCGGGCGCGCTCGGGTTAACCGAGCAAGGCGGGAAGATCCGAGTCGCTCGGACCCGTGTAAAAAAACATGAAGTTCGGGCGGGTTCGGATTCCGAGGAACCGAACCCGCTCATCTCTATTTCTTACTTAGTTAAGTAATTTCAGTGTTACTTGGTTAAGTACTGTTGTTCAGCCGTTGCTGAATTGTTTCAAGCTGGTTAGCTTGGTTTTCTGTTGTTATGTGTGAGCTAGTGTGAATCTCACCACTATCGGTGTATTTCCTTCTCTCAAAGTTTGTCCGTCTCCTCGGGCACAGTTTCTAGACTGAGTCTGGTAGGAGGGGCATAGAGGGAAGAGCCAGCCCACACTATTAAACTCTTAAAGTGCCCATGGCTCCCGAGGGACCCATCTATACCCCATGGTACTAATGTGGACCCCAGCATTCTCTATGGACTACAAGAAAAGGATTTACCGGTAGGTAATTAAAATCCTATTTTTACTAACAATATATTGATTTGATATATCGGTATCGGTTGCTTCGATCAGATGGTCTTTCAGGTGCATTTACTCTCAGGAGAGAAATCTTCTGCTCCCTCCCGAGCAGCCACTTGCCAGTTCACGAACATGACACGGTGCACAGGCTGAGGTATGGCTGACCGGCGGTCAGCATACCGACGCTGGGATCCCAGCAGCATACCGGTGCTGGGAGCCCGGTGGGGGGGGGGGGGCGGTGGGGGGGGGGCCCGGTCACATGAATACCACCCGGTGCACATGCACAGTGTCAGATTCCCCTGGAGTTGTTTATTCAGTACCGTCATTATTTTCATTCGGTGTCGATTATTAATACATAGACAGGAACTAATAACCTGGGCCTGTTGGAGGAGTCTTGCGGGGGATCAGGGCTGTTGGAGGGGTCGGGTCCATGTGCACCCCCTTCTTACCTGCAACACTACAACCTCTCTTTCCAGCATAGCACACGCTGCTATGTGCGAAATATCGGGGTGACAGTTAGGGTTAGGCCCCGAGTGGGCATTAGGGTTAGGCACCTAGAGGGGAGGTTTAGCTCTAGTCGCCACCAGTCTCCTCAGATTCTTAGTCCTAGCCTCCACCCCCAGTGCCTTAGCCCTAGCCGCCACCCCCTGAATCTTGGCCCTAGTCGCCACCCCAGGCAGGATAGAGGGGGGAGGCAGGGAAGGGGTAAAATAATTACCCCGTCCCCTGTCTGCATTCTAATTGTCGGGATGCCGGTGTCAGCACTGTTTGTATTGTTTTCTTTGAGTAGTTTTTATTGTTTTTAGAAAAAAATCATCAAGAAAGACAATAACAGACCAACAGACACACAAAACCATATAATAAAATATACAAAGCAGTACAAGTCATAGGCATTAAGCCAATATACACAGATTTTAAAACCAGGTAATTTTCCAAGAATATAACATTGGGTGCTGCAAATAGGATTTAAGTTTAGTTGATAATATTAATTATATTTTGTATAAGGAAAAGGTTAGTGATAGAAGCATAAGAAAGTAGGGGGTATATTTACTAAGATTCGTATTTGTGTCGATTTGTTGGGAGTTTCATCTCGATTTTTATCGGTCGTGTTTTTTTTAGCAACTTTTTGAATTTATTTCATGTAATTTACTAAGCTGCCGAGTTCTCTTTTTCGTATGTTCCGATGTCGATGTGATTCGTATTGTCAGGCAGTGTTTTATGGGAGTGATTAGTAAAACACTGCTGGACATAACACAATGAAGCCCGGCTGGATCAGTGAGATCCATGCAGGGCTTCATTGTGTACATTCTACTAAGTTTTAAAGGGTTAAAAAATGGGGGGGGGGGGGAATGCGTGGGGTCTCCCCACCGGGATCCGGACTGAAAGTCGACAGTAACTAGGTCGACAATGTCTAGGTTGACCACTATTGGTCGACAGTAACTAGGTCGACAGGGTGTCTAGGTCGACAGGTCAAAAGGTCGACATGAGTTTTTCACATTTTTTTCTTTTTTTGAACCTTTTCATACTTAACGATCCACGTGGACTACGATTGGAACGGTAATCTGTGCCGAGCGAAGCGGTAGCGGAGCGAAGGCACCATGCCCGAAGCATGGCGAGCAAAGCGAGCCATGCAAGGGGACGCGGTGCACTAATTGGGGTTCCCGGTCACTCTACGAAGAAAACGACACCAAAATAACATTAAAAACTCATGTCGAACTTTTGACCTGTCGACCTAGAACATGTCGACCTAAAGACCCTGTCGACCTAGACACCCTGTCGACCTAGTTACTGTCGACCAATAGTGGTCGACCTAGACATTGTCGACCTAGTTACTGTCGACTTTCAATACCACACCCCTCCCCACCTATGTATAACCAGCCTCAGGCTCTTTGAGCTGGTCCTGGTTGTAAAAATACAGGGGGAAAGTTGCGTAGGGTCCCCCTATATTTATACAACCAGCACCGGGCTCTGCATCTGGTCCTGGTTCATAAAATATGGGGGACAAAAGATGTAGGGGTCCCCCGCATTTTTCAAACCAGCACCGGGCTCCACTAGCCAGAGAGATAATGCCACAGCCAGGGGACACTTTTATATAGGTCCCTGTGGCCGTGGCATTACCTCCCCAACTAGTCATCCCTGGCCGGGGTTCCCTGGAGGAGTGGGGACCCCTGAAATCAAGGGGTCCCCCCCTCCAAGCACCCAAGGACCAGGGGTGAAGCCTGAGGCTGTCCCCCCCATCCGTGGGATGTGGATGGGAGGCTGATAGCCTTTGTGTAAAACTAAAGAAATTTTTTTTTTGTAGTAGAACTACAAGTCCCAGCAAGCCTTCCCCGCAAGCTGGTACTTGGAGAACCACAAGTACCAGCATGCGGGAAAATAACGGGCCCGCTGATACCCCAAAAAAACACTACACAGACACCGTGAAAGTACAATTTTAATTACACACACTTACACACTCACATACTTACCTACATCCAATGCTGCGATTCACGTCCACTTGTCCATGTAGAATCCACGAGGAACAGCCAGTTTTTTTCCCACACCATCCCAACACATATTGCTGACTCTGGAAAGAAGGTAATTTTTTGATCATTAGTATTGCTTTCTAACTATTCCAGAGATCAGCTGGGGTGTGTATGGTAACTTATATTTAAAAATTTTATTTTTATTTTATTTTAACTTTGGTGTATTTTTATGGTAACATTTTTTTACCTGTTGAACCGTTTGGACTGTACCCTGTGTTTTAAACTGTTGAATCCTCCCAGACTTTGGGACTTTTTTGTATAATAAAATTCTGCTATTTTACACTCGATTGGTGGATATAATATTTTCCTGGAGAAAAAATTGTGGAGGAACCTTTCGGGTGAATGTTACCAAGAGAAAAGATACCATGATGTGCCTATAACAGAAACAACACTGTGAGTTGGGGTACGCAGATTGTGATTATAATTTAAAGAATTTTAAAGATACCTTGATGTGCTTGTTCCTTTCCGATTTATAGTAAGTCGGGTACGTTTGCCACTACTACCATACAGTGGTGGAATAAAATCTGATTAAAGTACGCATAGTTATTTGAGGAAACATTATTCTAGAAAACAGTGTATGTCTGATGATATTACACATTGGATATTTTTTATCTCTTTTCCTATGAATGAGTCCAATATTGGTACTGGGACAACCGGAGGAGATATAAGGGGACAAACGTGAAAGATACCTTGATGTGCTTCCTAATCTCCAGTGACAGTGTGAGTGGGGTACGCCTACCTTCTTTTGGTTAAAGATACCTTTACAAGTTTGACCCTTCCTGTGTCTATAGTGAGTGTGGTACGCTCCATCTATTGAATCTCGTCTTATAAACCCCCCTGTTTCAAATATACAGAAGTTTGCATAAAGACTGTATTACACTATATATATTTTTTTCTCTTTCTTCACATTCAAAACTCTGACTACATACCGTATCACTTTGAGTGGAATCAAGCGCAGAGTGGAATAAAAGGGAAGCACGAAGACACCCAATAACAAAGAGAAGGAACATATTCCCATATATATGAATTTTTAAAGCGCCCAGGGTTGTATATCTCCCATTTGTATTGTATATTGTATTTCCTAGGTGTTTGGTGACATCTTTTGGAGGTAGATACCTAGGGCAGCTGATTACAGCGCCAGTGCAAGGGAATCTTCAATTTTCTGTTCTTGTCCTTTCAGAATCCACGAGGTACCTGGAAAAATAAAATTATACTTACAAACAATCCGGTGTAGATCTGTCCTCTTCTTTCTCGTCATAATCCAGGGACTTGTTTAAAATAAAAAAACGAAAAACCCGAACCACGCAACTAAAGGGGTTCCATGTTTACACATGGAACCCCTTTACCCGAATGCCGGGACCCCCCGTGACTTCTGTCAGTGAAGGTCCCAGCAGCCAATCAGGGAGCGCCACATCATGGTGCTCTCCTGATTGGCTGTGCGCTCCTGCCCTGTCAATCGGAGGAGCCCACTTAGCGCAGCTCCATTGTAACCAATGATGGGAACTTTGCGATCAGCGGTTAACCGCAAAGTTAATTGGGGTCACTCTTGATTTAAGGGGTCCTCACTCCTCCAGGGAACCCCGGCCAGGGGTGACTATTTGGGGGGGTAATGCCACGCCCGCAGGGACCTATATAAAAGTGTCCCCCGGCTGTGGCATTATCTTTCAGGCTAGTGGAGCCCGATGCTGGTTTGAAAAATACGGGGGACCCCTACATCTTTTGTCCCACGTATATTTTTTGAACCAGGACCGGATGCAGAGCCAGGTGCTGGTTGTTTAAATATGGGGGGACCCTACGCAATTTTAACCCTGTATTTTTACAACCAGGACCGGCTCAAAGAGCCCAAGGCTGGTTATACATAGTAGGGGGGACCCCACACAATTTTTTTCTTTGATTTTTCACACTTTCACACCCCTACCCACAGATAAGCATGCACGGATCCCACTGATTCATGCATGCCTATCAGAATACGGTTAAAAAAAAAGCAGGGCTATTTTTAAAAAATTTTTTATACGAATTCTAATATTTACCGGCAGTGTTTGGCTATTGATGGCAGTGATTGTGAATACGAATTCTTAGTAAATTACCAAGTTGTATAAAATAACAGGCGTGTTTGACCGATGGTGTATTCATTCGAATTTGTCAACTCTGCTGTTAAAATAAATACAAATGCCCTCATCATTGCCGAGATTTCTGATTAGTAAATTCCCGAGATGATACTTTGAAAAAAAAATCGGACAAAATCGGGAGTTTAGTAGTGATGAGCGGGTTCGGATCCTCGGAATCCGACCCGCCCGAACTTCACCTTTTTTTTACATGGGTCCGAGCGACTCGGATCCTCCCGCCTTGCTCGGTTAACCCGAGCGCGCCCGAACGTCATCATCCCACTGTCGGATTCTCGCGAGACTCGGATTCTATATAAGGAGCCGCGCGTCGCCGCCATTTTCACACGTGCATTGAGATTGATAGGGAGAGGACGTGGCTGGCGTCCTCTCCGTTATAGTAGAACACAGAGTGACTTAGTTAGTTATAATTGTGGGGAGGATTGGGGACGGGGAGCAGCTGTTAGGGAGTACAGTGCAGGGTTTTGATTATACCACCAGTGAGTTTAATCCTTTGTTTCTCTGCCTGAAAAAAACGCTCCGACCACCATATCTGTGCTCACTCAGTGTGCTGCACTGCTGCATGATATATCTGTGCTGAGTGCACTGCTCTGCTCACACTGCCTAATTGTGGGGACTGGGGAGCAGTTATAGCAGGAGTACAGTGCACAGTTTTGCTGACAGTGACCACCAGTCCAGTATACGTTTGTCTGCCTGAAAAACACTCCTGTGTTTTTTTTTTCTTCATCCTAGTTTAGCAGTCTGCTGACAGTGTCCACCAGGTCCGTTATACAGTATATTATATATATAAGCAGCAGTACGGTAGGCCACGGCTGTACCTACCTCTGTGTCGTCAGTGCACTCATCGTCCATAAGTAATATAATACTATACTATCCATCCATCTACATTGTATACCTGTGGTGTTTTTTTTTTCTTCATCCTAGTTTAGCAGTCTGCTGACAGTGTCCACCAGGTCCGTTATACAGTATATTATATATATAAGCAGCAGTACGGTAGGCCACGGCTGTACCTACCTCTGTGTCGTCAGTGCACTCGTCGTCCATAAGTAATATAATACTATACTATCCATCCATCTACATTGTATACCTGTGTTGTTGTTTTTTTCTTCATACTAGTTTAGCAGTCTGCTGACAGTGTCCACCAGGTCCGTTATACAGTATATTATATATATAAGCAGCAGTACGGTAGGCCACGCCTGTACCTACCTCTGTGTCGTCACTCGTCGTCCATAAGTAATATAATACTATACTATCCATCCATCTACATTGTATACCTGTGGTGTTTTTTTTTTCTTCATCCTAGTTTAGCAGTCTGCTGTCAGTGTCCACCAGGTCCGTTATACAGTATATTATATATATAAGCAGCAGTACGGTAGGCCACGGCTGTACCTACCTCTGTGTCGTCACTCGTCGTCCATAAGTAATATAATACTATACTATCCATCCATCTACATTGTATACCTGTAGTGTTTTTTTTCTTCTTCATACTAGTTTAGCAGTCTGCTGACAGTGTCCACCAGGTCCGTTATACAGTATATTATATATATAAGCAGCAGTACGGTAGGCCACGGCTGTACCTACCTCTGTGTCGTCAGTGCACTCGTCGTCCATAAGTAATATAATACTATACTATCCATCCATCTACATTGTATACCTGTGTTGTTGTTTTTTTCTTCATCCTAGTTTAGCAGTCTGCTGACAGTGTCCACCAGGTCCGTTATACAGTATATTATATATATAAGCAGCAGTACGGTAGGCCACGGCTGTACCTACCTCTGTGTCGTCACTCGTCGTCCATAAGTAATATAATACAATACTATCCATCCATCTACATTGTATACCTGTGGTGTTTTTTTTTTCTTCATCCTAGTTTAGCAGTCTGCTGACAGTGTCCACCAGGTCCGTTATACAGTATATTATATATATAAGCAGCAGTACGGTAGGCCACGGCTGTACCTACCTCTGTGTCGTCACTCATCGTCCATAAGTAATATAATACTATACTATCCATCCATCTACATTGTATACCTGTGGTGTTTTTTTTTTCTTCATACTAGTTTAGCAGTCTGCTGACAGTGTCCACCAGGTCCGTTATACAGTATATTATATATAAGCAGCAGTATGGTAGGCCACGGCTGTACCTACCTCTGTGTCGTCACTCACCGTCCATAAGTAATATAATACTATACTATCCATCCATCTACATTGTATACCTGTGGTGTGTTTTTTTTCTTCATCCTAGTTTAGCAGTCTGCTGACAGTGTCCACCAGGTCCGTTATACAGTATATTATATATATAAGCAGCAGTACGGTAGGCCACGGCTGTACCTACCTCTGTGTCGTCACTCGTCGTCCATAAGTAATATAATACTATACTATCCATCCATCTACATTGTATACCTGTGGTGTTTTTTTTTTTCTTTATACTAGTTTAGCAGTCTGCTGACAGTGTCCACCAGGTCCGTTATACAGTATATTATATATATAAGCAGCAGTACGGTAGGCCACGGCTGTACCTACCTCTGTGTCGTCAGTGCACTCGTCGTCCATAAGTAATATAATACTATACTATCCATCCATCTACATTGTATACCTGTGGTGTTTTTTTTTTCTTCATCCTAGTTTAGCAGTCTGCTGACAGTGTCCACCAGGTCCGTTATACAGTATATTATATATATAAGCAGCAGTACGGTAGGCCACGGCTGTACCTACCTCTGTGTCGTCAGTGCACTCGTCGTCCATAAGTAATATAATACTATACTATCCACCCATCTACATTGTATACCTGTGGTGGCTTTTAGTTGTGCGCAAAATATGGAGAACAAAAATGTGGAGGTTAAAAAAATAGGGAAAGATCAAGATCCACTTCCACCTCGTGCTGAAGCTGCTGCTACTAGTCATGGCCGAGACGATGAAATGCCATCAACGTCGTCTGCCAAGGCCGATGCCCAATGTCATAGTGCAGAGCATGTAAAATCCAAAACACAAAAGATCAGTAAAAAAATGACCCAAAAATCAAAATTAAAAGCGTCTGAGGAGAAGCGTAAACTTGCCAATATGCCATTTACGACACGGAGTGGCAAGGAACGGCTGAGGCCCTGGCCTATGTTCATGGCTAGTGGTTCAGCTTCACATGAGGATGGAAGCACTCATCCTCTCGCTAGAAAAAAGAAAAGACTTGCGGCAAAAGCACAGCAAAGAACTGTGCGTTCTTCGAAATCACAAATCCCAAAGGAGAGTCTAATTGTGTCGGTTGCGATGCCTGACCTTCCCAACACTGGACGGGAAGAGCTTGCGCCTCTTCTTTTCTTTGCGTCATGTGCTGTTTGGAAGGTATTTTTTGGAAGGGCCATCCTGCGTGACACTGCAGTGCCACTCCTAGATGGGCCAGGTGTTTGTGTCGGCCACTAGGGTCGCTTAGCTTAGTCGTCACACAGCTACCTCATTGCGCCTCTTTTTTTCTTTGCGTCATGTGCTGTTTGGGGAGTATTTTTTGGAAGGGCCATCCTGCGTGACACTGCAGTGCCACTCCTAGATGGGCCGGGTGTTTGTGTCGGCCACTAGGGTCGCTTAGCTTAGTCGTCACACAGCTACCTCATTGCGCCTCTTTTTTTCTTTGCGTCATGTGCTGTTTGGGGAGTATTTTTTGGAAGGGCCATCCTGCGTGACACTGCAGTGCCACTCCTAGATGGGCCAGGTGTTTGTGTCGGCCACTAGGGTCGCTTAGCTTAGTCGTCACACAGCTAACTCATTGCGCCTCTTTTTTTCTTTGCGTCATGTGCTGTTTGGGGAGTATTTTTTGGAAGGGCCATCCTGCGTGACACTGCAGTGCCACTCCTAGATGGGCCAGGTGTTTGTGTCGGCCACTAGGGTCGCTTAGCTTACTCACACAGCTACCTCATTGCGCCTCTTTTTTTCTTTGCGTCATGTGCTGTTTGGGGAGTATTTTTTGGAAGGGCCATCCTGCCTGACACTGCAGTGCCACTCCTAGATGGGCCAGGTGTTTGTGTCGGCCACTAGGGTCGCTTAGCTTACTCACACAGCTACCTCATTGCGCCTCTTTTTTTCTTTGCGTCATGTGCTGTTTGGGGAATATTTTTTGGAAGGGCCATCCTGCGTGACACTGCAGTGCCACTCCTAGATGGGCCAGGTGTTTGTGTCGGCCACTAGGGTCGCTTAGCTTACTCACACAGCTACCTCATTGCGCCTCTTTTTTTCTTTGCGTCATGTGCTGTTTGGGGAGTATTTTTTGGAAGGGCCATCCTGCCTGACACTGCAGTGCCACTCCTAGATGGGCCAGGTGTTTGTGTCGGCCACTAGGGTCGCTTAGCTTACTCACACAGCTACCTCATTGCGCCTCTTTTTTTCTTTGCGTCATGTGCTGTTTGGGGAGTATTTTTTGGAAGGGCCATCCTGCCTGACACTGCAGTACCACTCCTAGATGGGCCAGGTGTTTGTGTCGGCCACTTGTGTCGCTTAGCTTAGCCATCCAGCGACCTCGGTGCAAATTTTAGGACTAAAAATAATATTGTCAGGTGTGAGGTGTTCAGAATAGACTGGAAATGAGTGTAAATTATGGTTATTGAGGTTAATAATACTATGGGATCAAAATGACCCCAAAATTCAATGATTTAAGCTGTTTTTTAGGATTTTTTGAAAAAAACACCCGAATCCAAAACACACCCGAATCCGACAAAAAAAATTCGGTGAGGTTTTGCCAAAACGCGTTCGAACCCAAAACACGGCCGCGGAACCGAACCCAAAAGCAAAACACAAAACCCGAAAAATTTCCGGTGCACATCACTAGAGTTTAGTAAATATACCCCTAGATGTATCCATTATAGAGTCTAAAAATAGGTATTAGATAAGGTGCTAATAGAAATATCTATGTAAATTTATAAAAATATTTAGTTGATATGACAGAAACTAAGTGTATCTTATATGAAAAGAGAGGATGGATAATGCCAGTGGAAAAAAATGGATATGCCCTATATATATTATAGAATTAGATGATAGGTGTATATACAGGAATAAGTGTGTCCTATTTATAATGTGAGAATAAGTGATTAAAGGTAAAAAAATATGTGTGTCTTATTTAAAGTTGTAGAAAAAGTGATGATGAAAAGTAGATGTGCCCAAAATGTGTCGTCAGCACTGGTTTTGCCTATCACTTAGACCAGGGGCGGGGAACCTTTTTTCTACAAAGGGCCATTTGGATATTAATAAAATCCTTCGGGGGCCATACAAAAATTATCAACTTAAAAATTAGCCAGTAGTTATGCCCCAAGTCAGTAGTTATGCCCCCAGTAGATATACCTCCAGTCAGTTGTTATGCCCCAGTAGATATGCCCCCAGTCACTTGTTATGCCCCAGTAGATATGCCCCCAGTCAGTTGTTATGCCCCATTAGATATGCCCCCAGTCAGTTGTTATGCCCCATTAGATATGCCTCCTGTAGTTATGCCCCCAGTCAGTTGTTATGCCCCATTAGATATGCACCATTAGATATGCCCCATTAGATATGCCCTCAGTCAGTTGTTATGCCCCATTAGATATGCCCCCTGTAGTTATGCCCCATTAGCTGTGCCGCTTACATACACACACATTAAAAGAAAAGATAAAACACAATACTCACCAGCCCCGCTCCTGCTTCCAGACAGTTGCCCTCCGCCTGGTCGCCCGCTCCTCAGAACTATGGGAGAGACGTCATGACATTTCTCCCATAGCAATGCACAGCCACACACTGCCAGAGCCGGAAGCTGGAGCTCAGGAGTGAGCTCCTGCCTCCGGCTGCTGAGGGGAAGAAGCCGGGCGGCCGCTAGTAACGAAATCTCAGCGGGAGCCTGCATCTCCCTCGTTTAGGTGAGTCTGGCCGAGCCGGATCAAGTGGCTTTGTGGGCCTTATATGGCCCGCGGGCCTGAGGTTCCCCACCACTGACTTAGACCATAAATAATTTAATTTGGTCCTAGCCCACCAACCTGAGGCACCCCTGCAAGAGCCTTGTGGCACCCAAAGGTGCATAGGTACACAGTTTGGGAACCACTGAGCTAAGGTTTCATTTCTTTGAATTATAACAATTGCGGCTCCCTTCCAGACAAAATTTACTTTGTAATGTTCCAGGCACTTAGTATCTCTTTTACTGACCTCCGGAAAGTCTCAATTGTTACCCATTGACTGACTGGGAGTAGTAAATATAAGCTGCAGATCCCTGTTTTATGCTTTCTACAATAATGGAGTTGTATTTCCCTTAGCTGCACTTCTAAAGATGGCCATACATTAGGACAATGAGCATCCGATCTGATTCCTCATACAATTTCCCTTCAATTCCCCCTGGGAGACCCATGCACATGATTTGGTGTTTTTTTGACGTACGATCGTCCAACCCATCATATGCCCCATATGATGGATTTTCTTACGATCCATTGTATGCCTCACCAAAACCATACAATTATCTGATAGATGTGGGCTAAATTTACTTAATGGGCTGGTCTTCACTATATATATATATAAAGCATATAAATAGGTATATAAAGCAGGTGACATTTTAGCTCCGTGCACTTCTGTTTGCTCTGTGACTAGTGAAGCTTGGTTTGTACCCTGCTGAATGCTCCACATTGCTAATTACTTGCATTGCTTTGTTCTGCCTTGCATTACAAATTGTAGTACCCTGCTCTATTTCCTGTGGTGAAGTATTCCTGTCGCTATAGAGCTATGATGTCCTATGCTGTGCTCAAGCTGAGTGAGGAGAGGGCCCAGCATAGGAGGAGGAGTAAGAAGTCCTGCTGGACCAAGGATTGGTTGCTGGAGAGGGAGAGTCAATCCTACATGCCGGTAGCAGTTGATTTACCAACGGACACAATACTCAGGGTCATAATTCCAACAGCCATTGACCGACAGTCAAAATACCAACATGGTCATAATACCGACAGTCAAAACACCGACAAGGTCAAAATACCAACAAAATACCAACATTCATTATGCCGACATGATCAAAATTATGACATAGTCAGAATACAGTCAATTGAAATGCCAACATGCGTTTTTAAGGAATTTTTGCCCAAAAACAGACTTGTTCATACTTTACCATCCCAGTGGAACTGGAGGGGGAATATAATAGTGGTGAGCGCAGCGAGCCATGCGAGGTAATGCTATACACTTAGAGGGTGTCCATGTCGACATTGACACCAAAACCCCCCAGAAAAACTCATGTAGGTAATTTGACATGTCAACATTTCAAATGTCGGTATTCTGACTATGTCGGCATTTTGAACATGTCGGTATAATGAATGTCGGTATTTTGACCGTGTCAGTATTTTGACTGTAGGTCAAAGGCTGTTGGGATTATGACTGTCGGTATTGTGTCCATCAGTAAATCATACTGAACCCCTACATGCCCCTGCTGATGGAAATTAGGGAGAATAACCCAGAGGAATTCCGCAACTTCCTGCGAATGGACGACAACACCTTTTGCATGAGTTGCTGCATCTGGTGTCCCCCTATATCCGAAGGCAGAACACCAAGTTCTGGTGGGCCATCCCTGCTAAGGAGAGGCTCGTGGCTACGCTGCGCTACCTGGCTATGGGACTCCCGTTTGAAGACCTCAACTTTGGGACCCACATCTCCGTGCAAGCTTTGGGGTGCATTATCCCTGTCACCTGTAAGGATATTGTTAAGGGGCTGCAGTTCCCTTATTGTAAGGTAAGTAAAAAAAATAGTATTTTAATTACCTACCGGTAAATCCTTTTCTTGTAGTCCGTAGAGGATGCTGGAGTCCACATTAGTACCATGGGGTATAGACGGGTCCCTTGGGAGCCATGGGCACTTTAGGAGTTTAATAGTGTGGGCTGGCTCCTCCCTCTATGCCCCTCCTACCAGACTTAGCCTAGAAACTGTGCACGAGGAGACAGACATACTTTGATAGAAGGAAATACACTGATAGTGGTGAGATTCACACCAGCTCACACATAACAAGGCAAACCAAGCTAACTAACTTGAACAATTCAGCAACAGCTGAACTCCGCGCTCTCCGTCCTGTACTGGGAGCTTTGGTACATCCCAATGGTACTAATGTGGACCCCAGCATCCTCTACGGACTACGAGAAAAGGATTTACCTGTAGGTAATTAAAATCCTATTTTCTCTTACATCCTAGAGGATGCTGGGGTCCACATTAGTACCATGGGGCTGTACCAAAGCTCCCAGTACGGGACGGAGAGCGTGGAGGCTCCTGCAGAACCGATAGACCAAACTTTAGGTTCTCAGAGGCCAAAGTATCGAACTTGTAGAACTTAGCAAATGTGTTCGACCCAGACCAAGTAGCCGCTCGGCAAAGCTGTAAAGCCAAGACACCCCAGGCAGCCACCCAGGAAGAACCCACCTTACGAGTAGAGTGGGCCTTAACAGATTTTGGACACGGCAATCCTGCCATAGAATAAGCATGCTGGATGGTGAACCTGATCCAGCGAGAAATCATCTGCTTAGAAGCAGGACACCCAATCTTGTTGAGATCATACAGGACAAAGAGAGAGTCTGACTTTCTGTGACGAGAAGTTCTCTTCACATAAATCTTCAAAGCCCTCACAACATCCAAGGACTTTGAGGTAATTGAGGAGTCAGTATGCACTAGCACCACGATAGGTTGGTTGATATGAAAAGCCGACACAACGTTTGAAAGAAACCGCTGACGCGTCCTGAGCTCAGCTCTATCTTCATGGAAAATTAAAGTAGGGACTTTTGCAGGACAAAGCCCCCAATTCAGACACACGTCTAGCAGATGCTAATGCCAACAGTGTGACCGCCTTCCCAGTTAGAAACTTGACCTAAACCTCCTGTAAAGGCTCGTACCAATCCGATTGCAGGAACTGTAACACCACGTTAAGATCCCAAGGTGCCGTAGGAGGCACAAAGGGAGGCTGGATGTGCAGAACCCCTTTCAAAAAAGTCTGAACCTCAGGGAGGGAAGCCAATTGTTTCTGGAAGAAAATGGACAAGGCCGAAATCTGGACCTTTATGGAACCTAAACGTAGGCCCACATCCACACCTGCTTGCAGGAAGAGCAGAAACCGCCCAAGTTGAAACTCCACCGTAGGAAACTTCTTGGATTCACACCAAGACAAATACTTTTTCCAAATGCGATGGTAATGTTTAGACGTTACTCCTTTCCTAGCCTGGATCAGGGTATGAATAACCTTGTTTGGAATGCCTTTCCGAGCTAAGATCTGGCGTTCAACCTCCATGCCGTCAAGCGTAGCCGTGGTAAAGTCTTGATAAGCAAGTGGCCCCTGTTGCAGAAGGTCCTCTCGAAAAGGAAGAAGCCTCGGATCTTCCATCAGTATTTCCAGAAGATCCATGTACTAAGCTCTTCTTGACCAGTCCGGAGCAATGAGGATCGCCTGAACTCTTGTTCTTTTTATAAGTTTGAGAATCCTTGGTATGAGTGGAAGTGGAGGGAACACATACACCGACTGGAAGAACCACGGAGTCACCAGGGCGTCCACCGCCACTTCCTGTGGGTCTCTCGACCTGGAACAGTACCTGCAAAGCATCTTGTTGAGGCGGGAGGCCATCATGTCAATTTGAGGTACGACCCAAAGACTTGTCACCTCTGCAAACACCTCGGTATGTAGGCCCCACTCTCCCGGATGGAGATCGTGTCTGCTAAGGAAGTCCGCTTCCCAGTTGTTCACATCTGCAATGAAGATCGCCTTTCTGCCCAGAGGATGATCTTTGTCACCTCTGACATTGCAGCTCTGCTCTTCGTTCCGCCCTGTCAGTTTATGTAGGCCAGGATTGTTACATTGTCCAACTGCACCTGAATGGCCTGATCTTGTAGAAGATGTGCCGTCTGTCAAAGTCCGTTGTACATGGCTCTTAGTTCCAGGATGTCTATCGGAAGGATGGATTCTAGACTTGACCACTTGCCTTGGAAGTTTTCCCCTTGGGTGACCACGCTCCAACCTCTGAGACTTGCATCCATTGTTAGAAGGTTCCAGTTCTGAATCCCGAACCTGCAGCCCTCGAGAAGGTGAGGCATTTGTAGCCACCAAAGGAGTGAAATCCTGGCTTTCGGTGACAGATGTACGTATCCTCTGGTGCATGTGTAGGTAAGATCCCGACCACTTGTCTAGGAGATCCAGTTGGAAGGACCGTGCATGAAACCTTCCATACTGTAGAGCCTCGTAGGAGGCAACCATCTTCCCCAGAAGGTGAATGCACTGATGAACCGATACCTGGGCAGGCTTCAAGACATCCCGGACCATTGATTGTATCACCAACGCTTTTTCCACCAGTAGAAACACCCTCTGCACTTCCGTGTCGAGGATCATCCCTAGGAAAGACAATCTCCTTGTCGGCTCCAAATGTGACTTTGGAAGATTCAGGATCCACCCATGATCCCGGAGTAGTCGAGTTGTGAGAGCAATGTTCTGCAACAACTTCTCCCTGGAAGATGCTTTTTATCAGCAGATCGTCCAGATATGGAATTATGTTCACTCCCTGCTTGCATAGGAGTAGCATAATCTCTGCCATTACCTTCTCTTGCCATTACCCTCGGTGCCGTTGATAGGCCAAATGGCAGTGCCTGGAACTGGTAGTGACAGTCCAACAGCACAAATCTGAGATAAGCCTGGTGAGGCGGCCAAATCGGAATGTGGAGGTACGCATCCCTAATATCCAGGGATACCATAAATTCCCCCTCCTCCAGACCTGAGATCACTGCTCTCAGAGACTCCATCTTGAACTTGAATTCCCTCAAGTAGGGGTTTAATGATTTATGGTTCAATATCGGTCTGACCGAACCGTCCGGTTTCGGTACCACAAAGAGGTTTGAGTAGTAACCCTTGTTTTCCAGATGAGGTGGAACTGGGACAATGACATTTGCTTCTTCCAATCTTTGAATGGCTTCCTGTAGGATAGCCCTTTCTGTCAGCAAAGCTGGTAAGCCTGATTTGAAAAATCTGTGAGGTGGGAGTTCTTGAAACTCCAGTCTGTATCCCTGGGACACAATACCTTGTACCCAGGGGTCCAGGCCTGATGACGCCCAGACCTGACGGAAATTTCTTAGACGTGCTCCCACCTGTCCAATCTCCAGGCTGGGAGGTCCACTGTCATGCTGAGGATTTTGAAGAAACAGAACCAGACTTCTGTTCCTGCGAACCTGATTGTACAGGTTTTCTGGATTTTCCCCGACCACCTCTGAAGAAAGTGGAAAGGGGCTTGGACTTTTTAACCTTTGGGGTCTGAAAGGACTGCATAGTAGACGTAGGATAAGATTTCCTCGTCGGCGGAGTGGCTGAGGGAAGAAAGGTTGACTTAGCCATGGTTGCCGTGGAAATCCAGACATCCAATGCTTCCCCAAACAGAGTCTGACCTGTGAAGGGTAGATTCTCCACAATCTTCTTGGATTCCGCATCCGCAGACCATTGGCGCAGCCAGAGTCCCCTGCGCGCCGGAACAGCCATGGAAGATGTCCGTGCATTCAGATGACCAAGGTCCTTCATGGCCTCCACCATGAAACCTGCAGAATCCTGTATGTGACATAAAAACATTTCAATGTCACTTCTATCCATAGTGTTTGAAATTCCTCTCGTAACGTCCCTGACCACATTACTATGGCTTTAGAAATCCATGCACAAGCAATAGTGGGCCTTAGCGCCATGTCTGAAGCAGTGTATATGGATTTGAGCATAGTCTCGATCTTGCGGTCTGCCAGCTCATTCAAAGTGGTAGACCCAGGGATAGGTAAAACCACCTTTTTAGACAATCTAGATACAGAAGCGTCTACAATAGGGGGGTTTTCCCACTTTTTCCTATCTTCAGGGAAAGGAAAAGCAACAAGAACTCTCTTTGGGATCTGGAATTTTTTCTCAGAGTTTTCCCAGGATTTTTCAAATAATGAGTTTAATTCCTTAGACGCAAGGAAAGTAAGGGAGGCGTACTTATTGTATGTAAAGTAAGCCTCCTCTACTTGTTCAGGTAACTTGTCAGCAATGTGTAAAACATCCTGAATGGCCTCAATCATGAGTTGCACACCCAAAGCAAGGGATGCCTCCCCCCCAATATATCAACATCACCGTCTCCCGTATCAGAGTCGGTATCCGTGTCGACTTTCATTATCTGGGCAAGAGCACGCTTTTCTGGGCATATACCAGGCGATTTTGAGGAAGAATTGGGAGCAGAGTACAACAAAACTCTACAGATTTTTTCAAAACCTGTGTTTCAGTCTCATTAAGAGCTATCCTAGTAGAAATCTGGGATATCATTCCCTTAATAGAAGCCACCCACTGGGGTTCGGATTCAGAAGGCTGAGTACAAGGAACAGACTCTTCTGGAGAAGATACATACTCTGCAGCACAAGACACAGAGTCCCTAGACATGGAAATGTGAGATATTTCATACACACACAGTTTCCCCCAAGTACCTTCAGAGAGACACAGAGTTAAGGAGCCAGCACACACAGCGCCCCAGTAGGCAGTTATATAATAAAAGCCTGGCACTGACTGAGTAACCTTAATAGACTACCCAGGCCTTAATGTGAATAAACACTCCCCCCCTCTCTTTGACCCCCTGGTATCGCACAGGATAGCTGGAGTTATGTGGAGGGTCAGCGCTCCCTGTCAGCGTCTCTGATCTGTGATCTGCAGGGAGAAAATGGTGCTGGTGAGTGCTGAATCCACTCTGAGGAGAAGCCCCGCCCCTAAAAGGGTGCATCTTCCCGCACTTGTAAAGATTATACTGGCCTGAGGTATCACATGCTAGCAGCAGTACAGAGTCCCTGATAGCTTAGATGACCAGTCTGTAGGGTATTGCGCTGGCCTAGGGCGCCCCTCACAGCACCGCACCATAGTACCGATGAGCCCTCCGGAGCGCAGCGCTGCGCTCCCACCCTGGTGCCGCCATTCTCACCGGCTCCCCGCTTGTCGGGGCGCCGGCGTCCAACTCACCATCGACATCTTCTGGCTCTATTAGGGGGTGGTGGCAGTGCTGCGGGAGCGAGTGGTCACCTTGGGGGCTTGCGATCGACACCCTCAGGAGCTCAGTGTCCTGTCAGCAGAGATAGGGGCCATTAACCTCAGAGGGTTGGATCCTACTCCCCCCCCTAAGTCCCACGAAGCAGGGAGGCTGTTGCCAGCAGTCTCCCTGTACCTAACTCTTAATAAAAATTAAAAAAAATAAAAGTACTCCTAGGAGCTGACCGGCTCCAGCGGGCACATTTTCTAAACTGAGTCCGGTAGGAGGGGCATAGAGGGAGGAGCCAGCCCACACTATTAAACTCTTAAAGTGCCCATGGCTCCCAAGGGACCCATCTATACCCCATGGTACTAATGTGGACCCCAGCATCCTCTAGGACGTAAGGGAAATAGAAAAAAAAATATTTTTAAAGTGAAACATGAGAAATGTTTGTTTCAAACTTTTTCTTTCAACCCTCAGTGCAAAATATTTTGTGAACTTTACTTTTTCTTAAGTGGGCAGCGCAGCTGCTTAAAAGTGTATATATATATATATATATATACATATATATATATATATTGTGACAAGAACACTGGAATAGTGTTTGAGGGCAGGTATGTTTGTCCCAGGTTCTTGTCTTACATGTATTAGGAAAATGTTTTGTTTTGTCAGAACCTTTTCAGTTTATTGGAAAAGCTGGATAAGGGCCCTGAAAGAGAGATAGGGCAAGTTCCAGACATTGGGCCCAGTTTGGGTCTTTGTCCTCACAGAGGGCTAATCAGGGTTTCAGCTGTGTAAGTGGGTTATAGGGCTGCTAGCCTGATTAGTGTGTGCAGACTGCCTGGGAAGACTGCAGGATCTCTGTGAGAGAAATACGCTTCCTTACACAAGTGAGCCATACAGTGTTGGTTGGAAAACTCTGTGTTTTTGTTTAGAGACATTTAGGAACGTCTTTTGTTTAGTTAGTGCCGGACAGGCAAGGTATTTTCTTTTTATGTTTGTTTTGTTTTCTGTTTAATAAAACTGGTCGTGGCCAGTTGCACCACACACTAGACTTTTGTGATTCCTCAGTTGCTGCATAGCTGCCATTTACCCCACGAAACGGCACCTTGTTCCCTTACAGTGTTACAACTTGGTGGAGAATGCGAGCATTCCGTTCTGCACATAAGTGAAAGCAGCAGCTTTATGAGGCCTGCAGAAAACGGTGATTTATGCAGATACAGCCCAGTGTGAAGTTGCTGAGACTTACCCCTGAGGATTTTATATATGTCCTGGGTGAAAGCAGCTACAAAGCTGCCTGAAAAATCTGTCGACATGGAGGAACTGCTTAAAGCCTTGCTGCAAGCTACAGCGGCTCAGCAGGAGGCCAACAGACAGCAGCAGGTAGCAATGGAGGAAAATAGGAGACAGCAGCAGGTGGCAATGGAGGAAAATTGGAGACTACAGCAGGAGGCCAACAGACAGCAGCAGGTGGCAATGGAGGAAAATAGGAGACAGCAGCAGGTGGCTATTGACAAACTTTACAGGCAACAGCGTCAGGATAGAGAGGCCTTAACAGAAGTGGAGCAGAGCCTTGCAGCCCGGATTGGAGATGTGGCCGTCAGTGCTCCGACCAGCTCTAGTTCTATACGGGCCAGTCACTTCCTGCAGAAAATGACAGAGGCTGATGATGTGGAGGCCTACCTGACCACGTTTGAAAGGACTGCCGAGCGTGAGAACTGGCCGAAAGCACAGTGGGCCAGTCTGCTGGCACCTTTTCTGTCAGGTGAGCCCCAGAAAGCGTACTTTGATTTAAGCCCTGCTGAAGCTCGGGACTATGATAAACTAAAGACTGAGATCCTGACCCGCCTGGGAGTCACGCTGTCAGTACGAGCACAATGGGTGCACCGTTGAGTGTACGCCATGGAGAAGCCTCCTCGCTCCCAGATGTACGACCTTATTCAGCTAACAAAAAAATGGTTACAGCCAGAGACATTAACTGGTCTCCAGATGGTTGAAAGAGTCGTCATGGACTGCTATTTGAGATCTTTGCCCATGGTCCTGCGCAAGTGGGTGAGCCATGGAAACCCGGGTACTGCTGACCAATTAGTGGACATGGTAGAAAGGTATTTGGCAGCAGAGGAATTACTGATGACCACCCAGCAACCCATAGATCCTCGACAGCGCCCTTCAGTAAAGACTGGTAAGAATGTTCCGTGGGAAAACGTTGCTGGGCGGTTAAGAGAACGCAAGGCTGGAGAGACTGTAAACACTGGCCCTGGAGACAGGCCAATGGGGCTAGAACGGTCTATGCTGCCCAAACGGGTTGATAATCGTGTTGTTAAATGTTTTAGGTGTGGTATGCCAGGTCATGTTATTGCCAATTGCCCAGTCACGCAAGAACCCATGCAATGTGATGCTGCCTTTGAATGTCGCAGAATGTCTTTCTTTGCTAGGTTAGCCTGTACTGTGGTACCTTCACCTGAGTTGGAAAAACAAATGTGTGATGTGTTCTTAGAGGGGAACCGGGTAGAGGCCATGCTAGATTCAGGAAGTTTAGTTACTCTCGTGAAAGCTGGGTTAGTGAACCCCTTAAAGGTCCAGCAAATACCTATTGGGGTAACTTGCATACATGGGGATACACAACATTATGTCACTGCTGAAGTGAATATAGAAACTTGTTGTGGGTCAGCAATGGTTAAAGTAGGACTGGTCCCCACCTTGGTGCATGAGGCCATAATAGGGAGGGATTTTCCTCATTTTTGGAAACTGTGGGAATCACGTTTATTAACAGATGTGAGAAATAAAGAGCCAGTTGATAATACCGGTGATTTTATGGCTGTACGTGTGTCTTTGGAACTTTCTGACCCTTTGCCTTTTGCTAGTTTGGCTGTGGAAGTGACAGATGGGGAGTCCAGTGAGGACCCTCTTGCTGGGAACAGAGACATAGTAGTTAGAACTGAAAGCGTGCCTGACCTGGAGGTAAAGAAGGATCTATTTGCATCTGAACAGTTAAAGGATCCTACCTTGATAAAGGTTAGAGAGAATGTTAAGATTGTTAATGGGGAACCTGTGGTACCAGGTGACAGGGTTACGTATCCCCACATGGCCATCTGTAATGAGCTCTTGTACCACATTGTCAAAAAGGGTGAGGATGTGGTGGAACAGCTGGTAGTTCCCCAGCCTTATCGTAGAACGGTACTAGATTTAGCTCATAGTCACGTTACAGCAGGACATTTAGGGGCAGAAAAAACCACTGAAAGAGCTTTACAAAGGTTCTTTTGGCCAGGGGTTTATAAAGAAGTGTCTGAATATTGTTCTTCCTGTCCTGAATGCCAGTATCTGTTAGGTGCCGCGGTCCGCGGCGCCGCTCGGTCTGCTTCCGAGCGACGCTCACGGCCGCCGCACCTCCCTTCCTGCCCGCCCGGCGCCTAGCAACGCCAGGACGCCATGCGTACTGTAGCCGCCGGGTCCCTGGCAATGCTAGGACGCCAGGCGTCCTCAGCCGCTGGGTCCATAGCAACGGGGACGCCATTGGCGGACCGCGTTCCCCGTTGCCAGATAGGATTGATTAGTTGCTCGTGCAGCAGGGCAGCTGCACGGCAACTAGTAATTAGGGTCTGGGGGCTGGTCTTGCTGGCCCTCCTGTCATTGGCCAGCAGGGTCCTTTTATGGGAGCCAGCACACTGCAGCCTCGCCGGTGATAGCTTTCTGTATGCTGTGTCACAACTGAGGGTCTGGGCTGACAGGAGGAAGCCTCAGTTGTAGGGGCTGGGATGAACTTAAACTTAGAAGGTTTAATCAGACCCCTGGACATGTAGGTGTAGTGGAGAAGGATCACCCGAAGGTGTGACCATGACAACCAGGGTTTAAAAGTCAATAAAAGTTTTATTAACAAACTCCGTATTTTGCACAGCAGTAAATTAAGAATAAGCAGTGATAAAATGGTACAGTTCCTGGATCACTAAGACCTTGGCTGGAGCCACAGAGCACTGGTAGGATATGGATTAGATATTAAAGTCCCATAGATGGATTGTCCTTACCAGGCCTGTCTATAGTAGTGAGGATAGCCGAGGAACACGTCAGCAGATGTAATTCTTGGAGCTGGATCACTGTAGCTGAAAGGACTGCTGTGAATGCTGGATGGAACCAGCCAGATGATCAAAACACGGAGTGGATGCTGGATGGAACCAGCCCGGTGATAGGATGAAGCTAGGGAGCGTGGATACTGGAAAGATGAAAGGTGGTTACCGATGGTTTGTGGATACTGCTGATATGGAGGTATCCGTTGGAACAACACCGGCACTTTAAGGAAGCTGGATACTGCTGGAAGCTGATCGCTGGAAGCAGATGGTTTGTAGCTGGAAGCTGGAGTAGTCACGGAGGACTGCAGAGTCAGGCTGCACCGCAAGATGGAAAGCAGGTGCGGGTCTCTTAGTGGCTGCTGGTAACAGGAGCTGGAAACCTGGAGAAACAATCACAGGAGAGAGAGAGACTGGAACAAGGTTTGACAACCAAAGCACTGACCACTTCCTGGCCCAGGCACAGGATACTTATACCTGCAGCAAGGCAGGCATTGGCTGGGCAATTATGCAGATTCCAGAAGCAGCGGATTGGTGGAAACTGAGGCATGTGATTGAAACCAACATGGCTGCGCCCATGTTAGCACTTGGAGGGAAAGTTAGTTTGAGAAACCATGTGGAGATTCGGCAGTTATGGCAGCGCAGACCGCGGAGGGCAGGAGACGTCACACTGGCAACCTGCACACTGGAACCACATGGATGACAGCGGAGATCGCGGCAGACATGAAACGCCACACTGACAATCAGTAATCCGGAAACACAGGAGCGGAAGCGGAGGCCGCAGAGGCTGGAGACGCCAAACATGATGCCGCTGTGACAGCGTCTCAGAGTGACAGGAGGGAGATGTAGAGCATGGACATCAGTAACACAGGTGAGATCCGGCCCTGGAACGCTGAGCCAGCCTCAGGAGACATCTAAATGGCAAATAATGGCATCCAGATACCCGGATCGTGACAGCACCCCCCCCCCCCCTTTAGGAGTGGCCCCAGGACACTTCTTAGGCTTCTGAGGAAATTTAGAGTGGAAATTCCGGACCAAGGCAGGAGCATGGACATCTGAAGCATTGGTCCAAGAGCATTCTTCAGGACCATAGCCCTTCCAGTCGATAAGATATTGCAACTGACCGTAACGGAAACGTGAATCCAGAATCTTGGCAACTTCATACTCAGTCTGGACTTTAGGAGCCGGAGGAAGTGCAGAGTGAAAGCGATTCAGAATCAGTGGTTTCAGAAGGGAAACATGGAATGTCCTAGGTATTTTCAAAAAGGGGGGTAACTGGAGTCTGTAAGCAACAGGATTGACGACTTGTTCAACTCGAAAAGGACCGATGTAACGAGGTGCAAACTTCATGCTGGGAACTCTTAACCTCAGATTCTTCGTAGATAACCACACACGATCACCCACCTTGAGAGCAGGAACTGCCCTACGCTTCCGATCCGCAAACTTCTTGTAACTGAATGATGCTTTGAGCAGAGCCGCTCGTACATTTTTCCAGTTATTTGAAAACTGGTGTAAGGTGATATCCACTGCTGGTACCGAAGTTGCTGGAAGCGGCTGGAATTCTGGAACTTTAGGGTGGAATCCATAGTTAATGAAGAATGGTGTTGAAGAAGATGAGGAATGATATTGGTTGTTATGGCTGAATTCGGCCCAGGGAAGGAGTTGAACCCAGTCGTCTTGAGAGGAAGATACATATATGCGGAGGAAGGCCTCCAAGTCCTGATTCACCCTCTCAGTTTGACCATTGGTCTGAGGATGGTAAGCTGTAGAAAACTTTAATTTGACTTGGAGGGCTTGACACAAACTTCGCCAGAACTTGGCTACAAATTTTACTCCTCTATCAGAGATGATCTCTTCAGGAAGACCGTGAAGTCGGAAGATTTCTTGAATGAATACTTGAGCCAACTTGGAAGCTGACGGAAGACCGGTGAGAGGAATGAAATGTGCCATCTTGGTGAATCGGTCAACTACCACCCAGATGGTATTAAACTTGTTGCACATAGGCAGGTCTGTAACAAAGTCCATCGACAAATGGGTCCATGGTCGACGGGGAACGGATAATGGAACCAGTTGCCCCGCAGGTGACTGGTGGGATACTTTGTGTTGGGCACATTTTGGGCAAGATGCAATAAACTCCATGACGTCCTTCTTCAGAGTTGGCCACCAATAAGACCTAGAGATAAACTCAAGGGTTTTCTGAATGCCTGTATGTCCGGCGAAACGGGAAGCATGGGCCCAATGCATGAGCTTCTTCCTTAATACCGGTTTCACAAAACTTTTCCCTGGTGGGGGCGTAGAGTCCATCCTTACCGTGGAGAATGCCAACGGATTAATAATAGGATGCTTGTCAGAAGACTCCAACTCATTTTCTTGCTCCCAAGAGCGGGAAAGGGCATCGGCCTTGCGATTCTGAGAGCCCGGACAGAACTGGAGTTTAAAATCGAACCTGGAAAAGAAAAGTGCCCATCTGGCCTGACGAGGGTTAAGACATTGTGCGCCTTTCAGATATAAAAGATTCTTGTGGTCGGTGAGTATGGTAACTGAATGAGAAGCTCCCTCCAACAGATATCTCCACTCCTCTAGAGCGAGTTTGATTGCCAGCAACTCCTGATCGCCAATGGCATAGTTGCGCTCAGCTGGGAAGAACTTCCGGGAGAAGAAACTGCAAGGATGTAGATGACCATCTTTAGCTCTCTGGGATAACACCGCTCCTACTCCAACGGAGGAGGCGTCCACCTCTAGGATGAAAGGAGAGTCGATGTCAGGCTGTTTCAAAACCGGAGCAGAGATGAATCGTTGCTGTAAAAGATGAAAAGCTTGCGTAGCTTCTTCAGACCACTTGGACGGATTAGCACCCTTCTTATTCAACGCAGTGATAGGCGCCACAATGGTGGAAAAGTCTTGTATAAACTTTCTGTAGTAATTGGCGAATCCTAAAAACCTCTGGACACCTTTGAGGGTTAAGGGTATCGGACAATTCTGGATTGCTTGTAGTTTCTCAGGATCCATCTCTAGTCAGGAACCGGACACAATGTAGCCTAGAAACGGAATGGATTTGACTTCAAAAACACACTTCTCTAATTTGCAATAGAGATGATTGACTCGGAGACGGGACAGAACCTCCTTTACCCAGAATCGATGTTCCTCTAGATTATTGGCAAAGATGAGTATATCATATAGATCAGTGGTTCTCAAACTCGGTCCTCAGGACCCCACACAGTGCATATTTTGCAGGTAACCCAGCAAGTGCACAGTTGTATTAATTACTCACTGACACATTTTAAAAGGTCCACAGGTGGAGCTAATTATTTCACTTGTAATTCTGTGAGGAGACCTGCAAAACATGTACTGTGTGGGCTCCTGAGGACCGAGTTTGAGAACCTGTGATCTAGATAAACCACGACATGGCGATATAAGATGTCTCTGAAGATCTCATTCACGAAATGCTGGAAGACAGCTGGAGCATTACTTAATCCGAAGGGCATGACGAGGTACTCATAATGTCCATCACGGGTGTTAAAGGCGGTCTTCCACTCGTCACCCTCACGGATCCGGATGAGATTGTAGGCACCCCTCAAATCCAACTTTGTAAAGATGGTTGCTCCGCTAACTCTATCGAAGAGTTCTGTAATCAAGGGTAAAGGATATCGGTTCTTAACGGTAATGTCGTTCAAGCCTCTGTAGTCGATGCACGGCCGCAGGCCACCGTCTTTCTTCTTCACGAAGAAGAAACCTGCACCTGCTGTGGAAGAAGAAGGTCGAATGAAACCCTTCGCCAGATTCTCCTTAATGTATTCTTCCATAGAATGTGTCTCTGGTATGGACAACGGATAAGTTCGGCCTCGAGGTGGAACCTTCCCTGGGATGAGATCAATTGGACAGTCCCATTCCCTATGAGGAGGAAGGATGTCAGCAGAAGCTTTACTGAACACGTCCGTGTAGTCTCGATATGGAGGAGGTGGAACATCAGACGACCTAGAGGAGGAAGAACAAACAGGAAGCACTTTGGACAAACAGGTCTCAGCACAGGAGGGACCCCATGCTAGTATTTGCGTAGTCTTCCAATCAATCGATGGATTGTGGAGACGAAGCCATGGAAGGCCCAAAACCACTGGATGTGTGGCTCTTGGAATCACTAAAAAAGGAATAAATTCTGAATGAAGAACTCCTACTTTCAGACGAACTGGTAGAGTTCTTAGAGAAATAACAGCATCAAAAATCTTACTGCCATCCACGGCAGTCAAGGAAATGGATGAGGAAAGTCTCTCGGTGGGTAGGGACCACCGTTTAACATATGCTTCAGTTATGAAATTCCCAGCTGCTCCGGAATCTAGGAGGGCAATGACGTTCCTATAACGTTGAGCAATTTGAAGCGAGACTGGGAGATTACAATCATGAGGAGATGGAGAGGAAAGCATTACTCCTAGCCGGCCCTCTCCTTGGCGAGCTAGGACTTGAAGTTTCCCGGACGTTTGGGACAAGCATTGATTGCGTGAGACGGAGCTGCACAGTAAAGACAGAGAGGACTCGGAAAGACATCTTCGGCACTCAGCAGGAGATAGACGGGAACGACCAATTTGCATGGGTTCATCTTTGGATGGAGACGGTTGACGAGGAGGAGGAGCAGAAGATTTTGGAGTAGAAGACCTTCCCCGCTCAGTTGCTCTTTCTCTGAACCATAGATCAACTTTTGTGCATAAAGAGATTAGCTCATCCAACTTAGAGGGCAAGTCTCTGGTAGCTAACTCATCCTTGATGCGTTCTGATAAGCCATGCCAGAATGCAGCATACAGGGCTTCGTCGTTCCATGCCAGTTCGGATGCCAGGATCTTGAACTGTATAAGATACTGTCCCACAGTACGCGTTCCTTGGCGTAAACGGAGAATCTCAGAAGAAGCTGAAGTTATTCGGCCTGGCTCGTCGAAGATGCGCCTGAATGTTGTTACAAAGTCAGTATAGGAGGATAGCAGGGTATCAGACTTCTCCCATAAAGGTGATGCCCAGTCAAGGGCTGAGCCACTAAGAAGGGAAATAATATAGGCAATTTTAGTACGGTCACTGGGAAAACTGCCGGGTTGTAGCTCAAAGTGAATTTCACATTGATTGAGAAATCCCCTGCAGAATCTTGGAGATCCATCAAATTTTGCTGGCGTTGGAAGATGAAGACGTGGAGCAGAAATGGGTAAGGTGGGTGGGGTTACAGCTGGTGTCACTGTGGTGGACGCACTGTATGCGCCAGATCCACGGAGGGTCGTTTGGATCCCATCCAGCCGAGTAGAGAGATCCTGGAGACAGCGGATAATGTGGCCTTGTGCAGCCTCCTAATGTTCGAGTCTGGCTGCCAGTTCTTGCATCGGCCTGGCCGCTTGATCCTGGTCTCCGGCTGGATTCATATGGTCAGTGCTTACTGTCACAACTGAGGGTCTGGGCTGACAAGAGGAAGCCTCAGTTGTAGGGGCTGGGATGAACTTAAGCTTAGAAGGTTTAATCAGACCCCTGGACATGTAGGTGTAGTGGAGAAGGACACCCGAAGGTGTGACCATGACAACCAGGGTTTAAAAGTCAATAAAAGTTTTATTAACAAACTCCGTATTTTGCACAGCAGTAAATAAAGAATAAGCAGTGATAAAATGGTACAGTTCCTGGATCACTAAGACCTTGGCTGGAGCCACAGAGCACTGGTAGGATATGGATTAGATGTTAAAGTCCCATAGATGGATTGTTTTTACCAGGCCTGTCTGTAGTAGTGAGGATAGCCGAGGAACACGTCAGCAGATGTAATTCTTGGAGCTGGATCACTGTAGCTGAAAGGACTGCTATGAATGCTGGATGGAACCAGCCAGATGATGAAAACACGGAGTGGATGCTGGATGGAACCAGCCCGGTGATAGGATGAAGCTAGGGAGCGTGGATACTGGAAAGATGAAAGGTGGTTACCGATGGTTTGTGGATACTGCTGATATGGAGGTATCCGTTGGAACAACACCGGCACTTTAAGGAAGCTGGATACTGCTGGAAGCTGATCGCTGGAAGCAGATGGCTTGTAGCTGGAAGCTGGAGTAGTCACGGAGGACTGCAGAGTCAGGCTGCACCGCAAGATGGAAAGCAGGTGCGGGTCTCTTAGTGGCTGCTGGTAACAGGAGCTGGAAACCTGGAGAAACAATCACAGGAGAGAGAGAGACTGGAACAAGGTTTGACAACCAAAGCACTGACCACTTCCTGGCCGAGGCACAGAATACTTATACCTGCAGCAAGGCAGGCATTGGCTGGGCAATTATGCAGATTCCAGAAGCAGCGGATTGGTGGAAACTGAGGCATGTGATTGAAACCAACATGGCTGCGCCCATGTTAGCACTTGGAGGGAAAGTTAGTTTGAGAAACCATGTGGAGATTCTGCAGTAATGGCGGCGCAGACCGCGGAGGGCAGGAGACGTCACACTGGAACCACATGGATGACAGCGGAGATCGCGGCAGACATGAAACGCCACACTGACAATCAGTAATCCGGAAACACAGGAGCGGAGGCCGCAGAGGCTGGAGACGCCAAACGTGATGCCGCTGTGACAGCGTCTCAGAGTGACAGGAGGGAGATGTAGAGCATGGACATCAGTAACACAGGTGAGATCCGGCCCTGGAACGCTGAGCCAGCCTCAGGAGACATCTAAATGGCAAATAATGGCGTCCAGATACCCGGATCGTGACATGCTGTTCCTGCCTTGCAACGTCTGTTCCTGGTCAGCTGTATCTGGTCGATCCTGCTCCCTGTGCTCCTGAGTTCTGGAGTTCTGAAGCCGGTCCTGGGAATCCTTCCTGCCCAAGTGAAGCTGTTGCAGTCATCTGGGGGTTCTCGCTTGTTGGGGTTCTCTCCCGGTTTTGTGAGTAGCGGCTTCTGCCGCGTGTTGCGGCCTAGGCCGCTTAGTCCTTGTGTTAATTTTGTATTGGTGGTTTTTGCGGAGGTTTCCGCTTTTCACTGTCCTCCCCGGTACTCGGCGGTGCCGTGTGGGGGAGTGGACAGTGGTATCTTTTGTTGTTCTTTTCCTTTGGCGGCGTGCCGCACATATATTTAGTTTTAGGGTAGTTAGTAGCCCCTAGCTTTCTCTTTGCTTTAGTTAGAGGTCCCCTTGTTATTATCCTGTCTCGGCGGTTCACGCCTTGTCTCACTCTAAGACCTGGGGGCATCGGAGTTGGGCAGACCTAATCCGCCCTTCAAACGCGGCTGCCGTGGGCCCAAGAAACCATAGTCACTCAGGCGTGAACTGACCACACGGGTAAAACAATGGAGGTAGGGTGCTAGGGGCTATTCCCGTACCCCCCTTATTTCAGCGTCACGTCCTGGTGCTCTGGACTCACTACGCAACATCTCTCTAGTTCTGAGCATCAGGAACGTAACATTATCACCGGCCAAAAAAAAAAAAAAAAAGAATAATATAAAGAGTTATTTGTTTTTGGTGGGCCTTGAAACTCGGCCTCATGAATCCGGCAGTATTAGGACCGAATCCCAGCCAGCTTTTGGCCAACCAGATTCAGGAACTAACTCAGATGGTTCAGGATCTTACTCTTCGGGTGAGATCGCAGGAAGATCTTTTGCGAGCCTCCTCGAGTATGATTCCAGAACCAAAGATGCACCTTCCTGACCGTTTTTCAGGTAACCGAAAGGATTTTTTTAATTTCAAGGAAGCTTGTAAGCTTTATTTTCGTTTAAGGCCCCGATCCTCTGGTTCTGAGTCTCAACGGGTCGGGATTGTGATGTCTTTGCTGCAAGGCGATCCGCAAACCTGGGCTTTTGGGCTAAAAGCCGATGATGTTGCCTTGCTTTCTGTAGATGCCTTTTTTAAGTCTCTAGGCCTTCTGTACGATGATCCTGATAGAGAAGCGTCGGCTGAGAGCCACCTGCGTGCATTTAATCAAGGGAAAAATCCAGCAGAGGCGTATTGTACCGAGTTTCGCCGTTGGTTGAACGACTGTGGCTGGAATGACCCGGCCCTGCGCAGTCAGTTTCGCCTCGGTTTGTCTGAAGTTATTAAAGACAGTCTCCTTCAGTACCCCACTCCAGAGACTTTAGACAAACTCATGGAGCTTGCTATTAAAATTGATCGTCGTCTCCGGGAGCGGAGGGCTGAAAGAGGAGCTAGTTTCAGGCCTAGTCCATGTGTGTATACTTTCCCTGAGGACGTCGAGGAGCCCATGCAAATGGGTCTCTCCCGGCTGTCCCCAGAGGAAAGAACCAGAAGGCAAGAATTCTGGTCTTTGCTTGTATTGTGGTGGCAAGGGACATATCGCACGTAATTGCCCGAATAAGCAGGGAAACGCTCCGACCAAGTGAATTGTGAGGGGGTTCACTTGGGTCTGCAATTGATCTCCTCTACTGATTCCTTATTAGTTCTTGTAAAAATTTCCTTTGGTAGTCTCAGTTCGTTGGTGTCGGCCTTCATCGACAGTGGAGCTGCGGGAAATTTCATGGACCTTGGTTGGGCTCAGGCTTTGGGCGTTCCACAGATACCTTTGGATAAACGTATCACCATGCACGGCTTGGATGGTGGTCCGCTCTCTAATGGGGTAATCACTCACCGCACACCTCCAGTACAACTGACAGTGGGGGCCCTACATTCGGAGAAAATCTAATTTTATCTTACCCATTGTCCGGCTGTCCCCGTAGTTTTGGGTCACCCCTGGCTTGCCTTTCATAATCCCACCATAGATTGGTGGTCTGGGGAGATTTCCCGATGGGGTCGCTTTTGTGTTAAGGAATGTATTTCCCGTCCAGTCCGGGTTGCGGCAGTCACCCCAGAACTTATTCCTTTGGAATATCAGGACTTTGCCGATGTTTTCTCCAAGGGTAATGCGGATATTCTGCCTCCTCATCGGTCCTATGACTGCGCTATTGACTTAGTTCCCGGTGCCTCTTTGCCTAAAGGGAGACTATATGCCCTGTCTGGGCCGGAAACTACGGCAATGAATGATTATGTACAGGAGAGCCTAAAAAAAGGCTTCATTAGGCCCTCGAAATCTCCATTGAGTGCAGGGTTCTTTTTTGTTGAGAAAAAAGATGGGTCGCTCAGACCATGTATTGATTATCGGGTTCTGAATAAAATTTCTGTTAAAAACACCTACCCCTTGCCACTGATTTCAGTACTATTTGATCAGCTCCGGACTGCCGTTATCTTTTCCAAGATCGATCTTAGAGGGGCTTACAATCTCATCCGAATAAAATCTGGGGATGAGTGGAAGACGGCTTTCAGCACACAGTCGGGACATTATGAATACCTGGTAATTCCGTTTGGGCTGTCTAATGCTCCTGCTGTATTTCAAGATCTCATTAACGACGTCCTTCGCGACTTTCTAGGAAAGTTCGTAGTCGTTTATTTAGACGACATTTTGATTTACTCTGAGTCTTTTGAACAACATATTACCCATGTACGACTGGTCCTTCAGAAGTTACGGGGAAATCATTTATACGCCAAACTGGAGAAATGTGATTTCCACATCACAGAAGTGTCCTTCCTGGGGTATATTATTTCTCCTAAGGGGTTTTTCATGGAACCAAAAAAACTCCAGGCCATCCTAAATTGGGCACAACCCACAAACTTAAAAGCAATTCAGCGCTTTTTAGGGTTTGCAAATTACTATAGGCGTTTTATTCATACCTTCTCAGATTTGGTTGCTCCTATTGTGGCATTGACTAAAAAAGGAGCGGACCCTTCCAATTGGTCGCCTGAAGCCAAGTCTGCCTTCCTGGCCTTAAAGGAGGCCTTTGTCTCAGCTCCAGTACTCAGACACCCTAACCCGGATCTCCCCTTTATTGTCGAGGTAGATGCCTCAGAGGTTGGAGTGGGGGCTATCCTTTATCAGGAAGACCCGGAGTTTCAGGAATTACACCCATGTGCCTTCATGTCCAGAAAATTCTCCTCCGCAGAATCCAACTATGATGTTGGTAATCGAGAATTGTTGGCAGTTAAATGGGCTTTCGAGGAGTGGAGGCACTGGCTGGAAGGAGCAAGGCATACCATTACGGTGTTTACTGACCACAAGAACCTGCAGTATATTGAGTCAGCTAAACGGCTTAATGCTCGACAGGCACGTTGGGCGCTGTTTTTTACTCGTTTCAGGTTTATTATCACCTTCAGGCCCGGTTCCAAGAATACAAAAGCCGATGCCCTGTCACGTTGTTTTCTTCCGGTTCTCAATAACCACCCGGCTACTACCCCCATAGTCCCATCGTCTGTCATCCGGGCTGGCCTCACACAGGATTTATTTACACAGCTAGTCCAGCTTCAGCAGCAGGCTCCCAAAGTCACTCCTGCAGATCGTCTCTTCGTCCCTGAATTTTTGAGCGGCACTGTTCTAGCTGAGTTTCATGATAATAAGGTTTCTGGTCATCCGGTTATCACTAAGACCTTGGAGTTAATCTCTCGCTCAGTGTGGTGGCCTAATCTGTCTAAAGATGTAAGGGAATTTGTCCGTTCCTGTCAGGTTTGTGCTCAGTACAAGGTATCTCGATCGTTGCCGGTCGGGCAACTCATGCCTCTAGCCGTTCCTCTCAGGCCATGGTCACATATATCCATGGATTTCGTGGTGGACCTTCCTCCTTCAGCTGGATTTCGAGTCATATGGGTGGTAGTAGACCGTTTTAGTAAGATGGCCCACTTCATTGCTCTCCCCAGATTACCCTCTGCTCAAGGGTTGGCAGTTTTGTTTCTCCGCCATGTGTTCAGGCTCCATGGTTTACCCAGGGATATTGTCTCTGATTGGGGACCGCAATTCATCGCCCGTTTCTGGAAACGTTTTTGTGCCTCATTAAATATGAAACTCTCTTTAACATCTGGGTACCATCCACAGTCTAACGGACAAACTGAATGTGTTAATCAGTCGTTAAAACAGTATTTACGGCTATATTCGGCCAAACTTCAGAATGATTGGTCTGAATTTCTTCCTTTGGCCGAGTTTGCCTATAATAACTCTTGTCATTCTTCCACCAAGGAGTCCCCATTCTTTTCGGTCTTGGGCTTTCATCCTAGAGCCAATTCTTTTTACCCTCATTTTCCAGTCTCCTCGTTGACCTTAACTTCCCATCTCAGAATGATTTGGAAAAAGGTGCACCTTGCCCTTAAGAAGGCTGCCTTCCGAGAAAAAAAAAATTCTGATAGGTTCCGACGCCCATGCACTTTTAAGGTGGGAGATAAGGTGTGGTTGTCAACCCGCAACATCAAGCTCCGACAACCCTCGGCTAGATTGGGACCCAAATTTATTGGACCGTTCCTTATCGTTAAGAAGGTCAACCCAGTTGCTTTTCGGCTACGCTTGCCTAAATCACTCAAAATTGGCAATACTTTTCACTGTTCCCTTCTGAAACAGTATTTTTCTTCCAGGAGATTCCCTTGGAAGACTTCCCAGGGTAGACCTCCGGTGGATGTTCAGGGGCAACAAGAGTTCTTGGTGGAGAAGGTTTTAGATTCCAAAGTTTCTCGGGGCCGGCTTTATTTTTTGGTTCACTGGAAAGGCTATGGCCCGGAAGAAAGGTCTTGGGTCCTGGATAACAATTTACATGCCCCTAAATTTAAGAGATTATTCTTTCAGGAATTTCCTCAGAAACCCGGCTTTAGGGGTTCTTTAACCCCTCCTCAAGGGGGGGGTACTGTTAGGTGCCGCGGTCCGCGACGCGGCTCGGTCTGCTTCCGAGCGACGCTCACGGCCGCCGCACCTCCCTCCCTCCCCGCCCGGCGCCTAGCAACGCCAGGACGCAATGCGTACTGTAGCCGCCAGGTCCCTGGCAACGCTAGGATGCCAGGCGTCCTCAGCCGCTGGGTCCATAGCAACGGGGACGCCATTGGCGGACCGCGTTCCCCGTTGCCAGATAGGATTGATTAGTTGCTCGTGCAGCAGGGCAGCTGCATGGCAACTAGTAATTAGGGTCTGGGGGCTGGTCTTTCTGGCCCTCCTGTCATTGGCCAGCAGGGTCTTTTTATGGGAGCCAGCACACTGCAGCCTCGCCGGTGATAGCTTCCTGTATGCTGTTCCTGCCTTGCAACGTCTGTTCCTGGTCAGCTGTATCTGGTCGATCCTGCTCCCTGTGCTCCTGAGTTCTGGAGTTCTGAAGCCGGTCCTGGGAATCCTTCCTGTCCAAGTGAACCTGTTGCAGTCATCTGGGGGTTCTCGCTTGTTGGGGTTCTCTCCCGGTTTCGTGAGTAGCGGCTTCTGCCGCGTGTTGCGGCCTAGGCCGCTTAGTCCTTGTATTCATTTTGTATTGGTGGTTTTTGCGGAGGTTTCCACTTTACACTGTCCTCCCCGGTACTCGGCGGTGCCGTGTGGGGGAGTGGACAGTGGTATCTTTTGTTGTTCTTTTCCTTTGGCGGCGTGCCGCACATATATTTAGTTTTAGGGTAGTTAGTAGCCCCTAGCTTTCTGTTTGCTTTAGTTAGAGGTCCCCTTGTTATTATCCTGTCTCGGTTCACGCCTTGTCTCACTCTAAGACCTGGGGGCATCGGAGTTGGGCAGACCTAATCCGCCCTTCAAACGCGGCTGCTGTGGGCCCAAGAAACCATAGTCACTCAGGCGTTAACTGACCACACGGGTAAAACAATGGAGGTAGGGTGCTAGGGGCTATTCCCGTACCCCCCCCTTATTTCAGCGTCACGTCCTGATGCTCTGGACTCACTACGCAACATCTCTCTAGTTCTGAGCATCAGGAATGTAACAGTATCATGCCCCTAGACCCCATTTCAGGAGCCCACTAGTTCCCATGCCTATTATAGAGGTCCCGTTTGACAGAATAGCCATGGATCTCGTGGGGCCCTTGTTAAAGTCCGCTCGGAGCCATCAGTATATCCTGGTAATAATGGACTATGCCACTCGATATCCTGAGGCTGTCCCTTTACGCACTATCACAAACAAGGCGATAGCTAGGGAGCTGGTGCAGGTTTTTAGTAGAGTGGGAATACCAAAAGAAATTTTGACTGACCAAGGTACTCCATTTATGTCAAGGATCATGAAAGAATTGTGCAAATTATTTAAGGTCACTCACCTCAGGACGTCCATTTACCATCCTCAAACTGATGGGTTGGTGGAAAGGTTTAATAAAACATTAAAAAGTATGTTAAAAAAGGTTGTTGATAAAGATGGGAAAAACTGGGATTGTTTGTTGCCCTACTTGTTAATGGCCATCAGATAAGTTCCTCAGTCCTCTACGGGGTTTTTTCCATTTGATTTGTTATATGGTAGACACCCCAGAGGGCTGTTGGACATTGCCAAAGAGATGTGGGAAGGACAGCCCCACTCCTTATAGAAGCGTTGTTGAACATGTAACACAAATGCAGGATAGGATTGCAGCCGTGGTACCTATTGTCAGAGAGCACATGGAACAGGCCCAAAGTGCTCAACAGAGGGTATATAACCGGAGTGTCAAGATACGGGAATTTGCTCCCGGAGATAGAGTTCTTGTTTTGGTACCCACTGTGGAAAGCAAGTTCTTAGCTAAATGGCAGGGTCCATTTGAGATTAGGGAAAAAGTTGTCAAAGTCAGAAAAATATCACGCTACACACTGCCATATTTGCACCTCATGCGAGTGCCTGTTGCACATTCATGAGCCCCGCCGTGCGTGCGCATACTCGCCGTTGCGGGCACCCGCAGGCGCACGGTGTGCGCATTTACGGTAAAGTTTATGTGCGTCTAGCGGGCGACTCGTTCATAACATTTTAACTGTATAATGTATTTTGTAGATTATGGTCCCTTTGATAGAATCTGAAAGTTTAGTTAAGGTAGCATGTTCATAGACAAAGAGAACCCTCTTTGTTTGATACGAAGGGTCAGACAGGGGTTATACAGTGGTGTTTAGTACCCATCGGAAGAGTATTTAATTAGCAATATTCCGGTGTTGGTTTGAAGCGGATTAATCGCTCGTGCGAATAGTTATGGACATAAGAAGTTTATGGACTTTTACTATTATTTGCACTTTATTATCCATGCGGCGGGGAAACCTAGTTTCCCACCTACCTGAGCAGTTTGAAATAGTCACAGCCCACCTGTATGAATCAACCTATGACCTTTTGTTATAATGCGGACACGAATTCCTGTGTCCAATGAACAATAAGAATATAGGGACCATTGTACTGTATTGTGTGTAGGGTATAAAAAGACAAGCCGATCTGATCCAGCTCCCATTCTACTATTCTCTTCAACGGTTCTCATCACTGATAATCGGGAGCTGGATATCCAGAGGCGCATGCGATTGTTTCCCTTGTGCGTAAGTTCTCCGCAATCATATTGTCTTTATTGTTATTGTGAGCCATATCTCTCTCTCCTCTCCTCTTTTTCTCTCCTTTCTCTTAAGTGTTATTGTACTGTTATTGTATTTTAAGTGTAGTTATCTGGTTAGGTAGTCTATGTTATATTGGTAGTGTATGACTTGTATTGTATTATTCTTTTGCAAATAGAACGTTCACATAAGGTGTTAGAACCTCAGCAGGGTGTCTGTGTCTCTCTAGCTGGTACAAAGGGTTTCTGAATTCTAAATCGCTCTAACAGCATTTACATTAACAAGGTTAAGCAGCGTTATATCGCTGCAGTATTTCAGTAGTAAGGTTTTACAATACAAACTCAATCATAGTGTGTTGCATACAAGGGTTACAGAGTAAGCATAATCGGTGTTTAAAGTTTATAAAGGTTACTGTCTGTGTGTATGCTCACTGTGGGTATTCCGTACACCCAGCACAGCGTGTGTACTTTATTTGCGTACCACGTGCGAGGTCTTCATACGCAAATAGCATACGGAGTGCGTAGCATGTGCACATGGTTTAGCAGCCATTACGGCTACATGGTATTAATATATAGCTAATGTTAAAAGGTAGTTATTTGACTCTATCAAGTGGGGGCAAGTCCGGTCCATCTCATATCCGCAGTCAGGCGAAAAAGGCGCAGACTTTTATCGATCAGCAAAGGGAGGAAAAGGTAGTATCTTGGAGTGCTGATCAGATGAGAGTCTGCGTCTGATTCTTTTGGTCTGTAGGGATGCTGGTGGAATCCAAAGAAGGTAGGAACATTAAGCTATTGTCTTTGTAAATCTGGTTTTTATTTCTATTTGGTGCCAACTGCACACGCAGATTGGATGGTTTGTCTGTTTAAATAGGTTTAAAATTATTTTTAATCGCTCTGCATAGCGTGATAACTAAAAGGGGCTGGCATGATGATTTTTCTTTGAGACAAAAGGTCTGTCCCCCATTTTGTGTAAACCTCATGGATGGGGGAGGAGCAGCGGCCATTTTGGGAAGGTCATTTTTTTTTTGAACGGCTGATTTTCAGTTGACTCAGGAAATAATCAGCAATCCACTGTCAAAAAGAAATCATCATTTAATGAGTTTTTTTAATGCATTTGTTTAGTCCATATCATAGTCAATCATAAGTAGTTCAGATAGAGTTTAATAACAGTTAATAATAAATTAAATATTTGATTTAAGAAATACACAAGTAGTTTTTTTTTTTTTTTTTTTTGGTAACTGTCTCTCTTCAAGAACCTGTTTTAACGCTGCTACTTGTAGGATGGCCATTGAAATGCAAATGACCTGTGGGACTGGTTTGTTGTTGTTGTTTTTTTTCTCTCTCCCAGCAGTGAAAGAAATTGCACATTCATATGCAAATTAGAAGCACTGAATAGGGTCTCATATATGTAATATCTATATGCGTGTGCTTACATCAATATATGTTATTAGATTAATTTAGAATTGCATGTTCATTTGTGTAATCTTCACATCTCACTTTCCTGGTTGCCATTTCATAATTGATAACGTGCTGAGAAAGATTTGTTGCAATTGGTACTTAAAGAGTAAAAGTAATACATTTAAGGGGTAATTTGTAAAGCACGCACACAGCTTTGCCTAAAGATACAAGGAGAGATCTGTGTGGTGCTCGGTAGATGATCGAGGATCACCTACATTGATAAACGTGTTAATTGTGTTACGGTGGATATCTGCCTTGCGTACACGTGTCTCTAACAAAAGACTGAGACTCGCGTACGCAACCCAAAGGCCGACGCACACAGCGTATATTACGCAACGGAGCGTCCGGGTACGCCCACGTAACTCAAGTCACACGATAGTATTATTTTAACAGGCGAAAAGGTGGCAATGCAATAAGTAGCGCAAGTCAATTTTAGCATCCGAAATTTAAGCTAATAGATCCTTCTCCAATTTACGACTCATCTGGTCTAAAGGGAAGAAATTTCTGCGCAGAAATAGAAAGAAATAGAAACAAAAGTAAAGTGTACATGTGGTGAGTGAGTGTTTGCATATATAAAGTTTCTATAATTTTTGGGATTGAACCACAGGAAATCATCGAGTTCTCGTGAGGTACATACGTGTAAGTGACATACATGGTGGCTAGGGAGGCATCCCTTGTTAAACATATAAAGAGAATTAGAGTGTAGCAGACCAGGAGGTCATACTGTAGCAGACCAGGAGGTCCGGAACAGACCAGGAGGTCTAGGTACAGCAGACAAAGAAGTCCGCTATAGAGACAAGTAGCACAACACCAGGAAGGGTTGGTGCGGAACCCATATAGGCCATAAAGCTCAGGCTGAAGGAATTCGCAGCTGCTAAATTTCGATTCCACTGGTCGCTCCGCACATAAGATTAGTTGCTTATGTGCTGAACGATTGTACCGCACGTAATTGTGTGCATTAGTTAGTAATTTGACCCAGTACCATTTGCGTACGGAAGGGGTCATAAACGCTATTTGTACATTCTAACGTGATTTGTGTAATTTTTTATTTTTTAAGGGAAGTTCGCTGGTCACTCAGGAATTATCCAACAACCAACAGTTACTGGAAAGGGTTAATGCTCTTCGGATCACACTCGCATGTTCCAGTAAACAAAGGTTCATAGGGGCCCTGGGTCGAGTACGCCAGCGCTAAGACAGTGTGTGGGCGTATTGGTCGGCGTGGGCGAGTGAGTGGGGTACTCGGTAAACCGCCACCGTCAGCCTATCTTGAACATCTTGGTTTTTGTAAGGGTTCGCTGAAGACCCTGATATAAAGGTCAGAGGTAGTGCAAGCAACACCTGCAAGCTATGGGGGCCAGTTGTTCAGGTAGGGGGCGATCAACCTCGGTTCGGGTTGATTTAGTAAACCGACCAATCGGGTCGGCAAGGTATGTAATGTGTGAAAAATACGGTTCACACACAGAGGTTTTATGTGATGAATGGGAAAGAATGACTGTACATGACGGGGAGAAGTTCCCAAGAGTAGGCAGCTTTAGCCCAGATGTGTTACTGAATCTAAGGAGAAGGATAGGTCTTATTATATCAGCAAAGAGACGGATCAAACATTATGATTGTTTAAAATTGTGGCAACAGGAAAGTGAAATGCAAAGAGAGTTAACTGACATATCTGACTCTCATCTTGGGAGGAGAGACATGGCAATGGAGAGGATTATGGTTGCGGAGAAAGGCACAAGGTTGTACAATAAAAATGCACTTAGCAACTGTATTATAGATGATAAGAATAATTGTAATAAACATAACCATGATAATTGTAATACTGTTAAATGTACAAATGTTAACCTGTGCAAGTCGCACCCCATGTTAAACTTCCCTCAGGACTACAAGCAAGAACGTGAGCCCAGCACGATGTCGGCACCTTTTCCAGCAGCCATCACACAAGACATCCAGGTGGACGCGACCAAATCGGTAAAGGCAGTAATCAAACCCCCTAACGGAGGGTCAGGTGAGGTCGTGTCCACAGGTACGTACAATGTTTTATATCACGCACAAACAAATGTACCCCATATTGTAAGACCAAAACAAGGTGATGTAATTGAGTTTAGTCCTGTCAGGGTGATCACAGTCCCCAATGGGAAGACTGACGATCAGGGAACCATTCCCGTCAAGGACAGTGCAATGCGCTGTCCCTGGTCCCGGACCGAATTGAGATCAATTATGTCTGAATTCCCTGATCCTAGGGAAGATCTAGTTACATGTCAAAGATTTATTAAAGAACTAGGAAACTCCACAGAACCCACCAACAAAGAGTGGCGGACAGTGCTGAGGGCATGTTTGCCCTCCAGTGTTGACCCTGCGAAATTTATTGCTGATTGTAAATTAGACACGGAGGTACCTTGTACGGAGGAACACAATCAGGAATGTATTAAGCAGATCAACCGACAGTTAGAAATATATTTCCCAGCCATTGTCGAGTGGAACAAAATCTTCTCCATAAGACAAAACGAAGGGGAAAGTACTTCTAATTATTTCCACCGGGCATTGCAGGACATGACTAGGTATACGGGTATAGAAAACATCGAAACAAGTGCACCGCACAGAGAAGTAGCAGTATCTGTGCTAATGGATGGTTTAAAGGAAGTGTTGAGAGCAAGGATACAGATCACAAATCCATACTGGAGAGATAAATCAATAACTGCATTAAGGGACTCTGCTGTTGGGCATGAGCAAAACAGCATCAAGCACGGGGAAACAAAGAAGCCTCAGATCCCTGTGGGTAAGTTAAAGGAGAAAAGCTGTTACAACTGCTTAAGGGAAGGTCATGTTGCACGAGATTGTAGGTCTAAAAACACACACAAGGTATATACACCCCCTAGACAACAACATGACCATAATAGTCAAAGAACCAGAGAAACACAGAAAGAGCGGTTGATGGCGATGGGCATCCAAGCATTAGAGGAGACATCAAATCAACCAAAACCCCAGGCCATTGGCACATGGAGGAACTCAAGGATTTGTTATCGTTGTAAAAGAGAAGGGCATTATGCCAGCAACTGCAACAGCCCACATAAAGTCAGACCCCCTAGACATGAAAATGAGCAAAAGTTAGGACACACCAAATTGTAACCAGGGATCAGATAGGAAGAATTTTGGCCCACACTCATGATATGTAGTCAGGAAAGGTGATCATTAGGACTGATGGTAAGCCTGAGGTAACGGTTAATAAATTGGGAGGTCATTCCCTGAAGACACAGGAATGACCGGGTGAAACGTTGTAAATGTATCTGTGAAATGTTTCTTTTTCTCTCCCCATCTCTGACGATTATTGGTAGGACTCAAACATTGCATATCTGCTTGGTCTTTGCAGAAGTCTACCAAACCCCAGCATGACCTATCCGCATCAATGTATCCTGGCCAGATACAGAGGGTGGAGTATGGAGGTGCTGGTGGGAGGGACTGCGCAAGGAAACCATGGGACATGTAGATATGACAGCCTGATGATGATCTGACAATGTTTAAAAAATGTTTGAAAAATGTTTTTTTTTCCTGTGGTTGTTTATTGTTGATTTATGTGATATATACATATATGAACGGTTCTCTCTCTCTCTTGTTGTTTTTTTTCTCCTCTCCCTCTTCTTTCTCATGTTTTCATGTTTTAAAGATGGTATGGCACACATCAGTTAGACAAATGGTAATGCAAGATTTTTGCTCCTTACAGAAAGATCGCTGGTTTGGAAGGAATATTGCATCACCGGAATGTTCGGTTGGAAGACTGAGAGACAGCACCTTTGAGATGACAGCAGAACAAGAAGAACAACAAGACTAGAGAACTAATTATCGTGACAAGTTTCTCTCCCCCCTCAAACTGTTTTCCTGTACCCCCATTACAAATTTCTCCTTTCTCCTCCTGTAAGATGGACTCGCCTCGAGAGACTGTGAGCCGTGTTTTCATGTTAACCCTGATGTTGACCAGAGCAGTCTGTTTCGGTGAGAGTACCAGTGAGGTCGAGAAAGGATCCAGAATGGATTTCTGATGACTGAGACGGAGGTGTAAATTTCCAATAGCAACACAACCACCGAGAAAAGGCGAGTACCGGAAACGATCTAGCAGCCATGTTATTTGTAACCGTTGTGAAAACCTGTTAGTTGAAGAGAACTGTATCTGTAGACACTGTGATAGTTGAGGATGGGTGCATCAAGAAATGCCAATCCAGTTTTAATATCCACATGGACCGGCATCCATTGAGTGACTATCACTCCTTAGAGGGGAAAGTGTTAAATCAGACAGATTGTTGGGTATGCTCTCAAGTACCTCAAGGCCATAGCAAATCAGGATTAGTACCATTCCCTTTAACGGTAGGGGAGGTACTTGAGCTAAAGGGTGGGAGACCGGTGGACAGGAGGTTTAATATCTCCAGCCCTCCTAGTTTGAAGCTCCACCAATATCATGTGGATAGATCCCTAATATGTTTTAACATTTCCAATCCCCGAAAGCCGGGAAATTGGGAAGTGTCATGGAGTAACCAAACCATGACCTTTTCATATAGAGCAGATAGAATGCTAACAGATACAGAACTTATACGCCACATAGCTGGTAGTGGAAAATCTTTCCGATATAGGTATACCCTAGGAAGTAGGTCCATGAGAGTTGGAGAGGTATCACCAGGATACTGTGCACATATCATACAAACTGATACGTGTAGTAAACAGATGGGAGAATTAGGGTTAGGAAATTTCATATGGAAAATGTGTAATATGGTTATGTCCTACTCCGTCCCATATGTTCTCCCCGATGATGCATATTTCATATGCGGGAGGAAGGCGTATAAGTGGCTTGCCCCAAACTCTGAAGGATTGTGTTATATTGGAAAAGTACTGCCTGAGGTAATGACTGTATCACATGCCAAAATGAAAGATATACACCGTGGTGCCCAAGCTCCTTATACTCACACTCATTACGAGCACGTAGTTAAAAGGCAACTGACAGAAAGGACAGAGCATTCGGCCTCTGACATGATCCACGAATCCACCGGGATTCAGGTTCTACTCACGTTAGACTTCACTCGCACCGCTAGAGGAGTGGTGAACTATAGATACATATCTGCGCTTGCAAATTTGTTAGACAATATCGCTGAAATGTATGACGACACTTTTAGGTATACTGGAAGGGAGCTCCAAGCTTATAAAACAGAACTGGTTCAGCATAGGATGGTTCTTAATTATCTCACGGCAGTGACAGGTGGATATTGTGTCACACTGGCAACGCAGTACGGCGTGAAATGCTGCACTTATATTACGAATAGTACCGAGGACCCGATCGAGGTCATAGACCAAAAGATGGACGACATTCTCCAATTAAAGTGGGAATTTCGCAGGAGACACAATCTCACCCTTGCTGCTGTGGGTAATGAGCTGACCGGTTGGGTGTCATGGTTGAACCCGCAAAATTGGTTCTCTGGTTTAGGAGAATGGGCTCAAGGAGTCATAATGGATGTAGGGAAGTTTCTTCTATGTATCTTAGGTGTCGTCATAACGATTGGCTTGATATTTAGATGCGTTCAGGCTTTAACGAAGTGCAAACGTAGTACCAGGGTAATGAGTCTAAGGAGTGAGGAAATTGTAATTCCAATGGATTTGATTTATGACCCAAAGATAGAGACAATGATGTGATGAAAATGCGATTCTACGGTCCGTTTCTTTCACCCGTTTCTCCAAGGTAAAAAGACCCACTTGGAAGAGGAATTTGGCGATCCTGTATACAGACAACAGATGGATTAAAGAAGAAGTTTTGACAACCTTGTACACAGATAATTGATGGACTATGCCATAGACCCCCAGTTTCCCTAGAAATTTTAAATTTACGCTAGCCCAACTTTTTTTGTAAGTCTATGGACATTGACAAGGCTTTTTGCATACCGTTAATAGCAAAAGCCCAAAGGAGACTTCAAACAAGACTTCAAACAAGACTTCAGACAAGACTTAAACCAACAAATGCATATTAACCTCACATAGAATACCACTGCATTTACCATAATTGTTTCTTATCTTCATCTCTACAACCTTCAGGTAATGACACACATAGTCGATAGGGAATACAGGCACAAATATCAGCATTCACATATTCCCCCCCATTCATGTATCATCAACTAAAATGTGCTCCCCCATTTTGTTGCAACTAAAAGCCGAAAAGAGCCCGGTAAAGTTTGACAGCCCATCCACAGACCCGTACCATGGGATAAGAAGGAATTCAAATGTATACTTCGCAATACCTCGAAGCTTGATTTACAACACGTACGGCACAATGATACATGACCCCCCAAACATGGATTCATACACACATGCTTCTGCTATCTCACTAGGTCATACCCTTCTCACACCTTCTTCTCTCCTCCCCTACCCAACCATGGAAATGTATTTACACATGACATATATTTTTCTCTTTTTGAAATGTTTTAGGAAGTGGCAGTTATTGGTGACTGCCAAAGGGTGGACTGTCAAAGTCAGAAAAATATCACGCTACACACTGCCATATTTGCACCTCATGCGAGTGCCTGTTGCACGTTCATGAGCCCCGCCGTGCGTGCGCATACTCGCCGTTGCGGGCACCCGCAGGCGCACGGTGTGCGCATTTACGGTAAAGTTTATGTGCGTCTAGCGGGCGACTCGTTCATAACATATTTTAACTGTATAATGTATTTTGTAGATTATGGTCCCTTTGATAGAATCTGAAAGTTTAGTTAAGGTAGCATGTTCATAGACAAAGAGAACCCTCTTTGTTTGATACGAAGGGTCAGACAGGGGTTATACAGTGGTGTTTAGTACCCATCGGAAGAGTATTTAATTAGCAATATTCCGGTGTTGGTTTGAAGCGGATTAATCGCTCGTGCGAATAGTTATGGACATAAGAAGTTTATGGACTTTTACTATTATTTGCACTTTATTATCCATGCGGCGGGGAAACCTAGTTTCCCACCCACCTGAGCAGTTTGAAATAGTCACAGCCCACCTGTATGAATCAACCTATGACCTTTTTTATAATGCGGAGACGAATTCCTGTGTCCAATGAACAATAAGAATATAGGGACCATTGTACTGTATTGTGTGTAGGGTATAAAAAGACAAGCCGATCTGATCCAGCTCCCATTCTACTATTCTCTTCAACGGTTCTCATCACTGATAATCGGGAGTTGGATATCCAGAGGCGCATGCGATTGTTTCCCTTGTGCGTAAGTTCTCCGCAATCATATTGTCTTTATTGTTATTGTGAGCCATATCTCTCTCTCCTCTCCTCTTTCTCTCTCCTTTCTCTTAAGTGTTATTGTACTGTTATTGTATTTTAAGTGTAGTTATCTGGTTAGGTAGTCTATGTTATATTGGTAGTGTATGACTTGTATTGTATTATTCTTTTGCAAATAGAACGTTCACATAAGGTGTTAGAACCTCAGCAGGGTGTCTGCGTCTCTCTAGCTGGTACAAAGGGTTTCTGAATTCTAAATCGCTCTAACAGCATTTACATTAACAAGGTTAAGCAGCGTTATATCGCTGCAGTATTTCAGTAGTAAGGTTTTACAATACAAACTCAATCATAGTGTGTTGCATACAAGGGTTACAGAGTAAGCATAATCGGTGTTTAAAGTTTATAAAGGTTACTGTCTGTGTGTATGCTCACTGTGGGTATTCCGTACACCCAGCACAGCGTGTGTACTTTATTTGCGTACCACGTGCGAGGTCTTCATACACAAATAGCGTACGGAGTGCGTAGCATGTGCACATGGTTTAGCAGCCATTACGGCTACACGGTATTAATATATAGCTAATGTTAAAAGGTAGTTATTTGACTCTATCAAAGTGAATGAGGTTAATTGCAAAGTATACCAACCGTGAAAGAGAAAACCCGAACAAATCTACCATGTTAACTTAATCAAACCCTGGAAAGATAGGTTGTCTCTGTCAGCGGAGCCTTGACCTTCGGTGTCTTCACCTCGGTTGCTTCCCGCAGTAAAGGTGTCAGAGACATTATAAGCTGATCAGAACAATCAGGTTAAAGAATTTCTCTATCCAAAATAGGGAGATATTTTCAGAGCTGCCTGGCCGAACGACCATAATAAATCATGACATTGTCACAGAACCAGGGGTCAGGGTCCATTTAAAGCCATATAGGATTCCTGAAGCTCAGCGAGAAGCTGTTTCTAAAGAAGTTAAAACCATGTTAGAACTTGGAGTTATAGAGGAATCTAACAGTGAGTGGTCCAGTCCCATAGTTCTCATCCCGAAGCCAGACGGTAGCATACGCTTCTGTAATGACTTTCGTAAGTTAAATGAGATGTCCAAGTTTGACGCATACCCCATGCCCCGTGTGGATGAGCTTATAGAAAGGCTGGGAACAGCCAGGTTTCTCACCACGTTGGACCTGACCAAAGGTTACTGGCAAATACCTTTATCTGATAGCGCAAAAGAAAAAACAGCCTTTTCGGTTCCGGAGGGGCTGTACCAGTATAAGATGTTACCCTTTGGGTTGCATGGGGCTCCAGCAACCTTTCAACGGGCGATGGATAAAATTTTGAGGCCCCATAGAAAATATGCAGCTGCCTATTTGGATGATGGGATAATTCACAGTACAGACTGGTGGTCCCATTTGGTTAAAGTACAAGCAGTACTGGACTCAATCAGAGAGGCAGGGTTAACTGCTAACCCAAAGAAGTGCTGCCTCGCAATGGAGGAGGTCAAATACTTGGGCTTCACCATAGGCAGAGGTCTGATTAGGCCCCAATTGAATAAAATTGATGCTATTCAAAACTGGCCTCGTCCAGTAAATAAAAAACAGGTAAGGGCTTTTTTTGGGAATAACTGGGTACTATAGACGGTTTATTCCCAATATTGCGACCACAGCAGTGCCGTTGTCAGACCTTACCAAAGGGAAGCAGTCAAATATGGTGAAATGTAACCCTGATGCAGAAAAAGTGTTCCAAGCGTTAAAAGTGGCTTTGTGTTCACAACCTGTATTGATAACACCAGATTTTTCAAAAGAAGTTGTGGTACAGACAGATGCCTCAGAGGTAGGAATAGGGGCTGTGCTGTCCCAAACCAGAGATTGGGACCAACACCCTATCATTTATTTGAGTAGGAAACTCAATGAGCATGAAAAAAGGTATGCCATTGTGGAAAAAGGAGGCTTTGGCCATTAAGTGGGCACTAGATACCTTGAGATATTACCTCTTGGGTAGACAATTTAGACTAGTGACAGATCATGCCCCTTTAAAATGGATGTATGTAAATAGAGACAAGAATGCTCGTATAACTAGATGGTTTCTAGCATTGCAGGATTTTAAGTTTACTGTCGAACATAGACCGGGTACACAATTGGCCAACGCAGATGCATTGTCCTGCATCTTCTGTTTGGGGGCTACAAGTGTTCCGGCCCCTAGGTCGAAACAGGGGAGGGGGATATGTGACAAGAACACTGGAATAGTGCTTGAGGGCAGGTATGTTTGTCCCAGGTTCTTGTCTTACATGTATTAGGAAAATGTTTTGTTTTGTCAGAACCTTTTCAGTTTATTGGAAAAGCTGGATAAGGGCCCTGAAAGAGAGATAGGGCAAGTTCCAGACATTGGGCCCAGTTTGGGTCTTTGTCCTCACAGATGGCTAATCAGGGTTTCAGCTGTGTATTTGGGTTATAGGGCTGCTAGCCTGATTAGTGTGTGCAGACTGCCTGGGAAGACTGCAGGATCTCTGTGAGAGAAATACGCTTCCTTACACAAGTGAGCCATACAGTGTTGGTTGGAAAACTCTGTGTTTTTGTTTAGAGACAGTTAGGAACGTCTTATGTTTAGTTAGTGCCGGACAGGCAAGGTATTTTCTTTTGATGTTTGTTTTGTTTTCTGTTTAATAAAACTGGTCGTGGCCAGTTGCACCACACACTGGACTTGTGTGATTCCTCAGCTGCTACATAGCTGCCATTTACCCCACGAAACAGCACCTTGTTCCCTTACAGTGTTACAATATATATATATATATATATATAAAATATATATATATATATATATATATATATATATATATAGCTATATGACATAAAATGCTAGCTAAAACTATTAAAATGTAAAACTAGGTTAAACTATGCCACCATGGCACATATTTGGTACACAGAACTGTTTGGTTTTCAAAAAGTATGTACAAGTATCCCAACCCTTGATAAATACGCTGCGGTCGGCTGCTCTGTGTTGTTGGCACAGATTTCAGGTTGGACCATGAAACGCATGCTGCAGGTGCCTTCTCAATAGCCCTGGCTCCATTGAGCGGCACCTGCTGCATGCGCATCATTGCCCTTCCTGAATCTGTGCCAACAACACTGAGCAGCAGTCAGCAGCATACCTATCTGGGATTAGGATACTTGGAGTGGACTGGGAGGGGGTGTGGGTGACATCACAGACTAAATAGGTCTGGACTGTCCTCAGATTCCAGTAAAGTGGTAAATACAGTACACTGGAGTGGGAGGGTGGAGCAGCAGGTTGGCTGGAGGAGGTGGGTAATTCAGCACCTTGGTTGGAGGAGGTAGCGGGGGAGCACTTTGGTAGGAGGCGGTGGGGGGAGCACTTTGGTAGGAGGAGTAGACCAGTTTGGTAGGAGGGGGTGGGTGTTGTAGCATGTTGGTAGGAGGAGGTTGGTGGGGGAGCTGGTTGGTAGGAGGTGGGTTGTGGTGCAGGTTGGTAGGAGGGGGCTGGGGGAGATCTGGTTGGTAGGGGGAGGTTGGGGGAGTAGGTTGGTAGGAGGTGGTGGGGGAGGAGATTGGTTGGCGGAAGTGGGTGAGGGAGCAGGCTGGTAGGAGTGGGCTGGATGGAAAGCTGGTTGGTAGGAGGTGGGTGTGTAGTAGAGATGAGCGCCTGAAATTTTTCGGGTTTTGTGTTTTGGTTTTGGGTTCGGTTCCGCGGCCGTGTTTTGGGTTCGAACGCGTTTTGGCAAAACCTCACCGAATTATTTTTGTCGGATTCGGGTGTGTTTTGGATTCGGGTGTTTTTTTCCAAAAACACTAAAAAACAGCTTAAATCATAGAATTTGGGGGTCATTTTGATCCCAAAGTATTATTAACCTCAAAAACCATAATTTACACTCATTTTCAGTCTATTCTGAATACCTCACACCTCACAATATTATTTTTAGTCCTAAAATTTGCACCGAGGTCGCTGTGTGAGTAAGATAAGCGACCCTAGTGGCCGACACAAACACCGGGCCCATCTAGGAGTGGCACTGCAGTGTCACGCAGGATGTCCCTTCCAAAAAACCCTCCCCAAACAGCACATGACGCAAAGAAAAAAAGAGGCGCAATGAGGTAGCTGTGTGAGTAAGATTAGCGACCCTAGTGGCCGACACAAACACCGGGCCCATCTAGGAGTGGCACTGCAGTGTCACGCAGGATGGCCCTTCCAAAAAACCCTCCCCAAACAGCACATGACGCAAAGAAAAAAAGAGGCGCAATGAGGTAGCTGTGTGAGTAAGATTAGCGACCCTAGTGGCCGACACAAACACCGGGCCCATCTAGGAGTGGCACTGCAGTGTCACGCAGGATGGCCCTTCCAAAAAACCCTCCCCAAACAGCACATGACGCAAAGAAAAAAAGAGGCGCAATGAGGTAGCTGACTGTGTGAGTAAGATTAGCGACCCTAGTGGCCGACACAAACACCGGGCCCATCTAGGAGTGGCACTGCAGTGTCACGCAGGATGTCCCTTCCAAAAAACCCTCCCCAAACAGCACATGACGCAAAGAAAAAAAGAGGCGCAATGAGGTAGCTGTGTGAGTAAGATTAGCGACCCTAGTGGCCGACACAAACACCGGGCCCATCTAGGAGTGGCACTGCAGTGTCACGCAGGATGTCCCTTCCAAAAAACCCTCCCCAAACAGCACATGACGCAAAGAAAAAAAGAGGCGCAATGAGGTAGCTGTGTGAGTAAGATTAGCGACCCTAGTGGCCGACACAAACACCGGGCCCATCTAGGAGTGGCACTGCAGTGTCACGCAGGATGTCCCTTCCAAAAAACCCTCCCCAAACAGCACATGATGCAAAGAAAAAAAGAGGCGCAATGAGGTAGCTGTGTGAGTAAGATTAGCGACCCTAGTGGCCGACACAAACACCGGGCCCATCTAGGAGTGGCACTGCAGTGTCACGCAGGATGTCCCTTCCAAAAAACCCTCCCCAAACAGCACATGACGCAAAGAAAAAAAGAGGCGCAATGAGGTAGCTGTGTGAGTAAGATTAGCGACCCTAGTGGCCGACACAAACACCGGGCACATCTAGGAGTGGCACTGCAGTGTCACGCAGGATGTCCCTTCCAAAAAACCCTCCCCAAACAGCACATGACGCAAAGAAAAAAAGAGGCGCAATGAGGTAGCTGTGTGAGTAAGATTAGCGACCCTAGTGGCCGACACAAACACCGGGCCCATCTAGGAGTGGCACTGCAGTGTCACGCAGGATGTCCCTTCCAAAAAACCCTCCCCAAACAGCACATGACGCAAAGAAAAAAAGAGGCGCAATGAGGTAGCTGACTGTGTGAGTAAGATTAGCGACCCTAGTGGCCGACACAAACACCGGGCCCATCTAGGAGTGGCACTGCAGTGTCACGCAGGATGTCCCTTCCAAAAAACCCTCCCCAATCAGCACATGATGCAAAGAAAAATAAAAGAAAAAAGAGGTGCAAGATGGAATTGTCCTTGGGCCCTCCCACCCACCCTTATGTTGTATAAACAAAACAGGACATGCACACTTTAACCAACCCATCATTTCAGTGACAGGGTCTGCCACACGACTGTGACTGATATGACGGGTTGGTTTGGACCCCCCCCAAAAAAGAAGCAATTAATCTCTCCTTGCACAAACTGGCTCTACAGAGGCAAGATGTCCACCTCATCTTCACCCTCCGATATATCACCGTGTACATCCCCCTCCTCACAGATTATCAATTCGTCCCCACTGGAATCCACCATCTCAGCTCCCTGTGTACTTTGTGGAGGCAATTGCTGCTGGTCAATGTCTCCGCGGAGGAATTGATTATAATTCATTTTAATGAACATCATCTTCTCCACATTTTCTGGATGTAACCTCGTACGCCGATTGCTGACAAGGTGAGCGGCGGCACTAAACACTCTTTCGGAGTACACACTTGTGGGAGGGCAACTTAGGTAGAATAAAGCCAGTTTGTGCAAGGGCCTCCAAATTGCCTCTTTTTCCTGCCAGTATAAGTACGGACTGTGTGACGTGCCTACTTGGATGCGGTCACTCATATAATCCTCCACCATTCTATCATTGTTGAGAGAATCATATGCAGTGACAGTAGACGACATGTCCGTAATCGTTGTCAGGTCCTTCAGTCCGGACCAGATGTCAGCATCAGCAGTCGCTCCAGACTGCCCTGCATCACCGCCAGCGGGTGGGCTCGGAATTCTGAGCCTTTTCCTCGCACCCCCAGTTGCGGGAGAATGTGAAGGAGGAGATGTTGACAGGTCGCGTTCCGCTTGACTTGACAATTTTGTCACCAGCAGGTCTTTCAACCCCAGCAGACCTGTGTCTGCCGGAAAGAGAGATCCAAGGTAGGCTTTAAATCTAGGATCGAGCACGGTGGCCAAAATGTAGTGCTCTGATTTCAACAGATTGACCACCCGTGAATCCTTGTTAAGCGAATTAAGGGCTGCATCCACAAGTCCCACATGCCTAGCGGAATCGCTCCCTTTTAGCTCCTTCTTCAATGCCTCCAGCTTCTTCTGCAAAAGCCTGATGAGGGGAATGACCTGACTCAGGCTGGCAGTGTCTGAACTGACTTCACGTGTGGCAAGTTCAAAGGGCATCAGAACCTTGCACAACGTTGAAATCATTCTCCACTGCACTTGAGACAGGTGCATTCCATCTCCTATATCGTGCTCAATTGTATAGGCTTGAATGGCCTTTTGCTGCTCCTCCAACCTCTGAAGCATATAGAGGGTTGAATTCCACCTCGTTACCACTTCTTGCTTCAGATGATGGCAGGGCAGGTTCAGTAGTTTTTGGTGGTGCTCCAGTCTTCTGTACGTGGTGCCTGTACGCCGAAAGTGTCCCGCAATTTTTCTGGCCACCGACAGCATCTCTTGCACGCCCCTGTCGTTTTTTAAAAAATTCTGCACCACCAAATTCAAGGTATGTGCAAAACATGGGACGTGCTGGAATTTGCCCATATTTAATGCACACACAATATTGCTGGCGTTGTCCGATGCCACAAATCCACAGGAGAGTCCAATTGGGGTAAGCCATTCCGCGATGATCTTCCTCAGTTGCCGTAAGAGGTTTTCAGCTGTGTGCGTATTCTGGAAAGCGGTGATACAAAGCGTAGCCTGCCTAGGAAAGAGTTGGCGTTTGCGAGATGCTGCTACTGGTGCCGCCGCTGCTGTTCTTGCGGCGGGAGTCCATACATCTACCCAGTGGGCTGTCACAGTCATATAGTCCTGACCCTGCCCTGCTCCACTTGTCCACATGTCCGTGGTTAAGTGGACATTGGGTACAACTGCATTTTTTAGGAGACTGGTGAGTCTTTTTCTGACGTCCGTGTACATTCTCGGTATCGCCTGCCTAGAGAAGTGGAACCTAGATGGTATTTGGTAACGGGGGCACACTGCCTCAATAAATTGTCTAGTTCCCTGTGAACTAACGGCGGATACCGGACGCACGTCTAACACCAACATAGTTGTCAAGGACTCAGTTATCCGCTTTGCAGTAGGATGACTGCTGTGATATTTCATCTTCCTCGCAAAGGACTGTTGAACAGTCAATTGCTTACTGGAAGTAGTACAAGTGGGCTTACGACTTCCCCTCTGGGATGACCATCGACTCCCAGCGGCAACAACAGCAGCGCCAGTAGCAGTAGGCGTTACACGCAAGGATGCATCGGAGGAATCCCAGGCAGGAGAGGACTCGTCAGACTTGCCAGTGACATGGCCTGCAGGACTATTGGCATTCCTGGGGAAGGAGGAAATTGACACTGAGGGAGTTGGTGGGGTGGTTTGCGTGAGCTTGGTTACAAGAGGAAGGGATTTACTGGTCAGTGGACTGCTTCCGCTGTCACCCAAAGTTTTTGAACTTGTCACTGACTTATTATGAATGCGCTGCAGGTGACGTATAAGGGAGGATGTTCCGAGGTGGTTAACGTCCTTACCCCTACTTATTACAGCTTGACAAAGGGAACACACGGCTTGACACCTGTTGTCCGCATTTCTGGTGAAATACCTCCACACCGAAGAGCTGATTTTTTTGGTATTTTCACCTGGCATGTCAACGGCCATATTCCACCCACGGACAACAGGTGTCTCCCCGGGTGCCTGACTTAAACAAACCACCTCACCATCAGAATCCTCCTGGTCAATTTCCTCCCCAGCGCCAGCAACACCCATATCCTCCTCATCCTGGTGTACTTCAACACTGACATCTTCAATCTGACTATCAGGAACTGGACTGCGGGTGCTCCTTCCAGCACTTGCAGGGGGCGTGCAAATGGTGGAAGGCGCATGCTCTTCACGTCCAGTGTTGGGAAGGTCAGGCATCGCAACCGACACAATTGGACTCTCCTTGTGGATTTGGGATTTCAAAGAACGCACAGTTCTTTGCGGTGCTTTTGCCAGCTTGAGTCTTTTCAGTTTTCTAGCGAGAGGCTGAGTGCTTCCATCCTCATGTGAAGCTGAACCACTAGCCATGAACATAGGCCAGGGCCTCAGCCGTTCCTTGCCACTCCGTGTGGTAAATGGCATATTGGCAAGTTTACGCTTCTCCTCCGACAATTTTATTTTAGGTTTTGGAGTCCTTTTTTTACTGATATTTGGTGTTTTGGTTTTGACATGCTCTGTACTATGCCATTGGGCATCGGCCTTGGCAGACGACGTTGCTGGCATTTCATCGTCTCGGCCATGACTAGTGGCAGCAGCTTCAGCACGAGGTGGAAGTGGATCTTGATCTTTCCCTAATTTTGGAACCTCAACATTTTTGTTCTCCATATTTTAATAGGCACAACTAAAAGGCACCTCAGGTAAACAATGGAGATGGATGGATTGGATACTAGTATACAATTATGGACGGGCTGCCGAGTGCCGACACAGAGGTAGCCACAGCCGTGAACTACCGCACTGTACTGTGTCTGCTGCTAATATATAGACTGGTTGATAAAGAGATAGTATACTCGTAACTAGTATGTATGTATAAAGAAAGAAAAAAAAACCACGGTTAGGTGGTATATACAATTATGGACGGGCTGCCGAGTGCCGACACAGAGGTAGCCACAGCCGTGAACTACCGCACTGTACTGTGTCTGCTGCTAATATATAGACTGGTTGATAAAGAGATAGTATACTCGTAACTAGTATGTATGTATAAAGAAAGAAAAAAAAACCACGGTTAGGTCACTGGTACATACAATTATGGACGGGCTGCCGAGTGCCGACACAGAGGTAGCCACAGCCGTGAACTACCGCACTGTACTGTGTCTGCTGCTAATATATAGACTGGTTGATAAAGAGATAGTATACTCGTAACTAGTATGTATGTATAAAGAAAGAAAAAAAAAACACGGTTAGGTGGTATATACAATTATGGACGGGCTGCCGAGTGCCGACACAGAGGTAGCCACAGCCGTGAACTACCGCACTGTACTGTGTCTGCTGCTAATATATAGACTGGTTGATAAAGAGATAGTATACTCGTAACTAGTATGTATGTATAAAGAAAGAAAAAAAAACCACGGTTAGGTGGTATATACAATTATGGACGGGCTGCCGAGTGCCGACACAGAGGTAGCCACAGCTGTGAACTACCGCACTGTACTGTGTCTGCTGCTAATATATAGACTGGTTGATAAAGAGATAGTATACTCGTAACTAGTATGTATGTATAAAGAAAGAAAAAAAAACCACGGTTAGGTGGTATATACAATTATGGACGGGCTGCCGAGTGCCGACACAGAGGTAGCCACAGCCGTGAACTACCGCACTGTACTGTGTCTGCTGCTAATATATAGACTGGTTGATAAAGAGATAGTATACTCGTAACTAGTATGTATGTATAAAGAAAGAAAAAAAAACCACGGTTAGGTCACTGGTATATACAATTATGGACGGGCTGCCGAGTGCCGACACAGAGGTAGCCACAGCCGTGAACTACCGCACTGTACTGTGTCTGCTGCTAATATATAGACTGGTTGATAAAGAGATAGTATACTCGTAACTAGTATGTATGTATAAAGAAAGAAAAAAAAACCACGGTTAGGTGGTATATACAATTATGGACGGGCTGCCGAGTGGCGACACAGAGGTAGCCACAGCCGTGAACTACCGCACTGTACTGTGTCTGCTGCTAATATATAGACTGGTTGATAAAGAGATAGTATACTCGTAACTAGTATGTATGTATAAAGAAAGAAAAAAAAACCACGGTTAGGTGGTATATACAATTATGGACGGGCTGCCGAGTGCCGACACAGAGGTAGCCACAGCCGTGAACTACCGCACTGTACTGTGTCTGCTGCTAATATATAGACTGGTTGATAAAGAGATAGTATACTCGTAACTAGTATGTATGTATAAAGAAAGAAAAAAAAACCACGGTTAGGTGGTATATACAATTATGGACGGGCTGCCGAGTGCCGACACAGAGGTAGCCACAGCCGTGAACTACCGCACTGTACTGTGTCTGCTGCTAATATATAGACTGGTTGATAAAGAGATAGTATACTCGTAACTAGTATGTATGTATAAAGAAAGAAAAAAAAACCACGGTTAGGTCACTGGTATATACAATTATGGACGGGCTGCCGAGTGCCGACACAGAGGTAGCCACAGCCGTGAACTACCGCACTGTACTGTGTCTGCTGCTAATATATAGACTGGTTGATAAAGAGATAGTATACTCGTAACTAGTATGTATGTATAAAGAAAGAAAAAAAAAACACGGTTAGGTCACTGGTATATACAATTATGGACGGGCTGCCGAGTGCCGACACAGAGGTAGCCACAGCCGTGAACTACCGCACTGTACTGTGTCTGCTGCTAATATATAGACTGGTTGATAAAGAGATAGTATACTCGTAACTAGTATGTATGTATAAAGAAAGAAAAAAAAACCACGGTTAGGTGGTATATACAATTATGGACGGGCTGCCGAGTGCCGACACAGAGGTAGCCACAGCCGTGAACTACCGCACTGTACTGTGTCTGCTGCTAATATATAGACTGGTTGATAAAGAGATAGTATACTCGTAACTAGTATGTATGTATAAAGAAAGAAAAAAAAACCACGGTTAGGTGGTATATACAATTATGGACGGGCTGCCGAGTGCCGACACAGAGGTAGCCACAGCCGTGAACTACCGCACTGTACTGTGTCTGCTGCTAATATATAGACTGGTTGATAAAGAGATAGTATACTCGTAACTAGTATGTATGTATAAAGAAAGAAAAAAAAACCACGGTTAGGTCACTGGTATATACAATTATGGACGGGCTGCCGAGTGCCGACACAGAGGTAGCCACAGCCGTGAACTACCGCACTGTACTGTGTCTGCTGCTAATATAGACTGGTTGATAAAGAGATAGTATACTACTAATATTATATACTGGTGGTCAGGTCACTGGTCACTAGTCACACTGGCAGTGGCACTCCTGCAGCAAAAGTGTGCACTGTTTAATTTTAATATAATATTATGTACTCCTGGCTCCTGCTATAACCTATAACTGGCACTGCAGTAGTGCTCCCCAGTCTCCCCCACAATTATAAGCTGTGTGAGCTGAGCAGTCAGACAGATATATAATATATATAGATGATGCAGCACACTGGCCTGAGCAGTGCACACAGATATGGTATGTATGTGACTGAGTCACTGTGTGCTGTGTATCGCTTTTTTCAGGCAGAGAACGGATTATAAATAAAAGTGGTGGTCACTGGTCACTATCAGCAAAACTCTGCACTGTACACTACTGAGTACTCCTAATGCTCCCCAAAATTAGTAAATCAAGTGTCTAAACGGAGAGGACGCCAGCCACGTCCTCTCCCTATCAATCTCAATGCACGTGTGAAAATGGCGGCGACGCGCGGCTCCTTATATAGAATCCGAGTCTCGCGATAGAATCCGAGCCTCGCGAGAATCCGACAGCGTCATGATGACGTTCGGGCGCGCTCGGGTTAACCGAGCAAGGCGGGAAGATCCGAGTCGCTCGGACCCGTGAAAAAAAACATGAAGTTCTGGCGGGTTCGGATTCAGAGAAACCGAACCCGCTCATCTCTAGTGTGTAGTCGGGCGTTGGTGGTAAGTATGTCTAGAGGTATGCTTGAGTGGAATAGTAGGGGGGTGATGGGGCGAGTAGTGGAGCTGGGGGAGGAACAGCGGGTTTGGATGTGATGCTTATCTCTATGGTCAGGAGACAGTTGCATACTTTAAAAATGCGTTTCGATGTGAGGCACTCAAATAGCAACCACTGTTGACTGTCCATGGCTCTATGAGCATTGCTCACATATAGACCAAAATAGTCACTTTCTAGTATCTAGTGCCCACTTTTGGCCATTAAGTGGGCACTAGATACCTTGAGATATACACTCTTGGGTAGACAATTCAGACTAGTGACAGATCATGCCCCTTTAAAATGGATGTATGTAAATAGAGGCAAGAATGCTCGTGTAACTAGATGGTTTCTAGCATTGCAGGATTTTAAGTTTACTGTCGAACATAGACCGGGTACACAATTGGCCAACGCAGATGCATTGTCCCGCATCTTTTGTTTGGGGGCTACAAGTGTTCTGGCCCCTAGGTCGAAACAGGGGAGGGGGATATGTGACAAGAACACTGGAATAGTGTTTGAGGGCAAGTATGTTTGTCCCAGGTTCTTGTCTTACATGTATTAGGAAAATGTTTTGTTTTGTCAGAACCTTTTCAGTTTATTGGAAAAGCTGGATAAGGGCCCTGAAAGAGAGATAGGGCAAGTTCCAGACATTGGGCCCAGTTTGGGTCTTTGTCCTCACAGAGGGCTAATCAGGGTTTCAGCTGTGTAAGTGGGTTATAGGGCTGCTAGCCTGATTAGTGTGTGCAGACTGCCTGGGAAGACTGCAGGATCTTTGTGAGAGAAATACGCTTCCTTACACAAGTGAGCCATACAGTGTTGGTTGGAAACTCTGTGTTTTTGTTTAGAGACAGTTAGGAACGTCTTATGTTTAGTTAGTGCCGGACAGGCAAGGTATTTTCTTTTGATGTTTGTTTTGTTTTATGTTTAATAAAACTGGTCGTGGCCAGTTGCACCACACACTGGACTTGTGTGATTCCTCAGCTGCTGCATAGCTGCCATTTACCCCACGAAACGGCACCTTGTTTCCTTACAGTGTTACAATATATATATATATTATATATATATATATAGCTATATGACATAAAATGCTAGCTAAATCTATTAAAATGTAAAACTAGGTTAAACTATGCCACCATGGCACATATTTGGTACAAAGAACTGTTTGGTTTTCAAAAAGTATGTACAAGTATCCCAACCCTTGATAAATACGCTGCGGTCAGCTGCTCTGTGTTGTTGGCACAGATTTCAGGTTGGACCATGAAACGCATGCTGCAGGTGCCTTCTCAATAGCCCTGGCTCCATTGAGCGGCACCTGCAGCATGCGCATCATTGCCCTTCCTGAATCTGTATATATATAATTTCTCATACGTCCTAGAGGATGCTGGGTACTCCAAAAGGACCATGGGGTATAGACGGATCCGCAGGAGCTTGGGCACACTATAAAGACTTAAACTGGGTGTGAACCGGCTCCTCCCTCTATGCCCCTCCTCCAGACCTCAGTTAGACTTTGTGCCCAGGAGTGATGGGTCACACACTAGGGGAGCTCTCCTGAGTTTCTCTGAAAGACTTTATTGTTAGGTTTTTTACTTTCAGGAAGACCTGCTGGCTACAGGCTCCCTGCAGCGTGGGAGTGAAGGGAGAGAAGCAGGACCTACTTCTGTGAGTTTCAAGGTTCTGCTTCTCGGCTACTGGACACCGTTAGCTCCAGAGGGTTCGATCACTTGGTGCGCCTAGCTGCTTGTTCCCGGAGCCACGCCGTCAATCCCCTCACAGAAGCCAGAAGAAGGAAGCCGGGTAAGTATGAGAAGAACAGAAGACTTCAGTGACGGCAGAAGACTTCAGTAACGGAGGTAACAGATCATGCTACACTCCATGCTCCCACACACCAACGCACTCTCAGGGTGCAGGGCGCTGGGGGGGAGCGCCTTGGGCAGCAGGTTACTGGGTTTTCCTTAGGTCGGACATAAAAGTGGATCGGTGCCTGGACACTCTAAATCCTACCCCCGTCAGCATATAGCACATCCCCTCCCCCCCCCCCTCCGCAGCCAGCTTCCCCGGGTGTGGGGCGCTGGGGGGAGGGGCACCCTGGCCAGCTTATTACTGTGGCCATTTCATTTTATAACTGGTGCTACCGGGGCTCCGGGTCCCGGTCCCCCGGCAGCTCATCGTGGCACATTGCGCGCCGTTTCCTGCCCGCGGCCGCCTCTCCCGGGTGCAGGGCGCTGGGGAGGGGAGCGCCCTGGGCAAGTTATTTTACACTAAAACGTCCGGCGGGACCGAGGCGCTGTGCCCCGGACCCCGCCAGCATGTTCCCGCGCGCTAAGCGCCAGCCTCCTCCGACGCCGGCTCCGGAGGTGCAGTGCGCCGAGACGGAAGGGAGCGCCCTGGGCTGCAGTAGTCCCCGGCGCCGCGCACGATACCGCTGGGCATAAAGGCGGTTGTGCGCCGCGTCGGTGCTCCCACACACACCAACGATGGGTGCAGGGTGCAAGGGGGCGCCCTGAGCGTGAATGTTTAAATATATATATATATTTATGTATAAGTATAGTGAATGTACACTATGTAAAGACCCAGTATATGATGGTGAAAAAACGCTGGGAGGAGGTGGAGCTTAGTCCTCGGTACGAGTCAGCGCCATTTTCCTCACATTCCCCCCAGAACTTGCTGTATAGTAAGATGGAGGGGGGGGGGGCACAGTGGTTATACTGCTATATGGTTGTCATATAGCATGATGTTGGGACACTGGTCGTCATTCCGAGTTGTTTGCTCTGTAATTTTCTTCGCATCGCAGCGATTTTCCGCTTATTGCGCATGCGCAATGTTCGCACTGCGACTGCGCCAAGTAAATTTGCTATGGAGATTGGTATTTTACTCACAGCATTACGAGGTTTATTCTACGTTCTGGTGATCGTAATGTGATTGACAGGAAGTGGGTGTTTCTGGGCGGAAACTGGCCGTTTTATGGGAGTGTGTGAAAAAACGCTACCGTTTCTGGGAAAAACGCGGGAGTGGCTGGAGAAACGGAGGAGTGTCTGGGCGAACGCTGGGTGTGTTTGTGACGTCAAACCAAGAACGACAAGCACTGAACTGATCGCACTGAAAGAGTAAGTCTCGAGCTACTCAGAAACTGCACAGAGAAGTCTTTTTGCAATATTGCGAATCTTTCGTTCGCAATTTTGCTAAGCTAAGATTCACTCCCAGTAGGCGGCGGCTTAGCGTGTGCAATGCTGCTAAAAGCAGCTTGCGAGCGAACAACTCGGAATGAGGGCCACTGTTTTTTAATGCTATATGGGTGTAATAGAGCATTATGTTAAATAAATTCACTGTTTCCCTGTTTATTTACCCACTATTGGTTAGTCGACATGTGTCGACAGGTGTGAGGGATTTGTCAAAAGCTCCTGTGGGGATAACTGTCGGTTTCGCCGACGCATAGCGGTACTTGATTCAAACAACTAAGTATTAGCAGGTTGCTTTTGTGAGCTTAAAAACAAGTAATCACGCTAGGGGAGACACGGTTGTCTGTCGATGCCCTGTCGGCATCAACGGTATTTCCTGGGTAAAAGAATTAACAGGCTGTTATTGCCTTGTACCTGTTTTTGTATATATATATTTATATATATATATATGTAGGGGGAGTGTTATTACAATTGTCTGCTTCCCTCAGACCCCTTGGGGTTCCAAGATTATTATTATTTTTGTCCGCTTACTATTCCGTGCTGTCGACATTTACTCAGTTTCTGTCGGCCGTAACATTCCTGGTAGACCCACATCGGGGGCACGTCAATACACATTCACAACACTTACTGTCACTAGAGACCTGCCGGGTCTGGACAATCCACTTGCGCATAGGTTGTGTCTATATGTATATATATGTAGATATAACTTTATATATGCATGGTTAGGATATGGGTGTTTTATTGTGTATTACATTATGTATATCAATGAATGCTGAAATAATGGTATTCTTCTCCTGTGCGGGTCGCTCTGTTGTTTAAGCTCTAGATTGGCCGGGACGAGTTGGTTTAGATCATCTCAGGGAGTCCGAATATTATTCTCTTCACAACGCGGAGAGAAAATTATGACAGTCAACTCCTGGTCGACGCAGAGCCCGGTCCCAAGGGATCATACACAGGCAGCTAAGTGAAATTTTGTTTCTATACTTTGACCTTGTTTGCACTGTATGCACTTGGGGGAGTGTTGTAGTCGGGTAGGCATCCGATAGAATTATCCTACCCAGGGTGAGTAGGCTTGCCTATGTTATTTTTCCTTATAACATTACAGCAGGATGCCATGTGACAGCTGGTGGTGTGACCGGAAAAATGCGGAAGAGGTCTCCGGGAGTTACTGGTGGGAGGTATACAGCTGTTAGGTGTGGCCTCTGTTCAGTCAATCTCGGCGGTTTCCGCTGATAAGTCTGAATTCATGAGTTAGCCTCTTTCACAACGGTTGGTGACGCATTCTTTTGTGGGATGCAGTCGTTTTAACCGGTTCGATACCGTTCTTTTTTCCTTTTCTGTGTAGACAGTGGAAGGTGAAAAGGTAAGTGTTCTGCAGCCTTGTTAGGTTCGCAGAAGTGGACGTAGTTTTCTGTTTCCACTACATCCACCTCTTGTCGCTGAGTTTATCGGGCGGGTCCTCACTCCGGTGAGCACTCGTCTACTAATTCTTAGTTAGTCCAGGAATAGACTAGGACCTGTGAGTTATTTATAGAAGCCAAAGGGGAACATTCTGAGTTACGGTTGTTTCCCCTTACTGGTTTTTCTAATAGATCTTGCCTTTCCCCTATGGAACGGGAGGTAGTACGCGATGCCATACAGAGGTGCGTCACGTTCAGGACATTGTCTGGTTGTCCCTGTATAAAGGGGCATATCGTTGTTTATCTCTGACTGTTCTTCGGCGCAGGGATTGGCTGTTGTTCCCAACGAAGCAGATGTCAGAAGTGGTTTTCAGAGTAGATACTGACCGGTTAAGGTTCAGTGGTTTTCCTGTGGAAAGAGGTCTGAGGGTCCAGAGTTGGATCGGCTTTGAGGGGACACCTCATCAATAGGTTCCATTAATAAGACAGATGGGTGCGGCATAAGAGGCCTTTTTCGGTGAGCAGGTCTAATACCAGAGTGGTTTTCATGGGACCAGTTGGAAATGTGGTCCGGGTCTCACCTGCGCATGCACCGGAATATAATCAAAACGGCCAGGACATCGCTCCTGTGGAGTCTGCTCGGTTCTTTCCTTCTAGAGGAATGAAGGTTAGGGATCCAGGTTTAGATCCTGGTGTCTGTGCATACAGATCTCCGAAGCTGGGGAGCAGTCCTTTGCAAGGGACGTATTTCTAGAGGATGAGGTCAAGTTGGGAAACTTGTCTGCTGTAAGCTTTCTTGAATTAAGAGCTGTTTTAGACGAACGTATTCTTCGTGTTCTGCCCGTGTTAATTCTGCCAGAGGACTTGTCAGCAATGGCGTAAGTAGGCTGCTAGGGCGGAACAAGGACAAAGCGGAAATGGCAGAAGATGCACAATTTGCAGTTGAGTGGGAAGTCTGGTAAACGCTATATTAGCAGTCTTTGTTCCGGAGGTAAACGACGGAGAAATAGATGTCCTCTGCGGACACGATATCCAGCCGGGAAAAATTCTGTCATCATCGAGAAGCTTTCACAGACGTGACAAGTCTTTGCTTTGTGGAGTGTCGCAATTGGACATGTTGGCGTCTCGCCTCAACGAGAGGCCTCGAGGAGATTGATCCAGGTTAAGGGACACTCAAGATATAGCAGTGGACATCCTCGTGACACCGTGGGTGTTTTTAGTTGGTCTAGGTGGCCTTTCCGCTTTCACTTTTCTGATAGTGGTAAGCTTAAGATGATCAAAGGTTCCGATGATCCTCTTAAATCCGGTCTAGCCAGCGAGGGTTGGCTATCCAGTTTTGCATGGTTTACTCATAGAAAATTACTGCCCTCTTCCTTTATGTGAGGTAATGTTGCAACAAGATCAGGGCGTGTATCAGGACTTACCGCGGCTGCGTCTGACGCCGGGGCGGTTGAATGTCATATCCTAAGCCGAACGGGAGTTCCCAGTGAAGTTGTTTCTTAAATTCTTCAGGCTAGGAAGAACTGAGGGCACAGCGTTACCACAGTTGTTGGAGTAATTATGTGTCTTGGTGTGTATCCAGGAAGGCTCCTATGGAGGACTTTCAGCTAGGTCGTGCTTATTCATACTTTACAAGCCGATGTGGAGGCAAGCCTAATAAGTTTCTTTACGAAATTTCTCTCTTGGAAAGTGGTCAGGCTATTGACTTTGACGTCCGTAAGGCGGGTGTCGGAAGTGGTGGTTTTGCCTCACTAGAGCCTTGTTTGATCTTTCAGGTGGATAGAGAGGAATTGAGTACTCGGTTGGTAGTTCTACCAAGAGTGGTTTCTGGGTTTCGCAGACATCGGCCTATTTTGATGCCAGGGGTTACTTAGGCATTAGCTGGTTTAAATTCCCTTGATCTAGCCAGGGATTTGAGTATATAGGTCATCAGTTTGGCTCAGTTTGGAGAAACAGAGGCCCTATTTGTCTGGTATGTTCCCAGCTTGGTTTGGGAGACTGCATTATGCAGTCTGTTACACGCTGAATCTGTGATGCGGTTTGGCATGTTCGTTCTACGGCTGCTTTGCCGTCACCGCAGTCGGTGGAGGTTCCTTCTTTTGGGAAGATGAGTTTTTCTTGGGCGGTTGCCCGAGGAGTCTCGGCGGTTCAACTTTGCTGAGCGGATTCTTGGTCGGGGTCAAACGCTTTTGCTATGCTCTACAAGTTTGATACCCTGATTTCTCTGACGTCCTAAGTGGATGCTGGGGACTCCGTCAGGACCATGGGGAATAGCGGCTCCGCAGGAGACAGGGCACAAAAATAAAGCTTTAGGATCAGGTGGTGTGCACTGGCTCCTCCCCCTATGACCCTCCTCCAAGCCTCAGTTAGGTTTTTGTGCCCGTCCGAGCAGGGTGCAATCTAGGTGGCTCTCTTAAGGAGCTGCTTAGAAAAAGTTTTTAGGTTTTTTATGTTCAGTGAGTCCTGCTGGCAACAGGCTCACTGCATCGAGGGACTTAGGGGAGAGAAGTTCAACTCACCTGCGTGCAGGATGGATTGGCTTCTTAGGCTACTGGAGACCATTAGCTCCAGAGGGAGTCGGAACACAGGTCTCACCCTGGGGTTCGTCCCGGAGCCGCGCCGCCGACCCCCCTTGCAGATGCTGAAGATTGAAGGTCCAGAAACCAGCGGCAGAAGGCTTTTCAGTCTTCATGAAGGTAGCGCACAGCACTGCAGCTGTGCGCCATTGTTGTCACACACTTCACACCATAGGTCACGGAGGGTGCAGGGCGCTGCTGGGGGCGCCCTGGGCAGCAATGTATAATACCTTTTATGGCTAAAAAATACATCACATATAGCCCTTGAGGCTATATGGATGTATTAAACCCATGCCAGATATCTCAAACTCCGGGAGAAAAGCCCGCCGGAATAGGGGGTGGGGCTTATTCTCCTCAGCACACAGCGCCATTTTCTTGCTCAGCTCCGCTGTGAGGAAGGCTCCCAGGACTCTCCCCTGCACTGCACTACAGAAACAGGGTAAAACAGAGAGGGGGGGGCACTTTTTTTGGCGATATTTGATATATTTAAGCTGCTATAAGGATACAACACTTATATAAGGTTGTTCCCATATATATTAGAGCGCTTGGGTGTGTGCTGGCAAACTCTCCCTCTGTCTCCCCAAAGGGCTAGTGGGGTCCTGTCTTCGATAAGAGCATTCCCTGTGTGTCTGCTGTGTGTCGGTACGTGTGTGTCGACATGTATGAGGACGATGTTGGTGTGGAGGCAGAGCAATTGCCGATAATGGTGATGTCACCCCCCCAGGGAGTCGACACCGGAGTGGATGGCTTTGTTTATGGAATTACGTGATAATGTCAGCACATTACAAAAATCAGTTGACGACATGAGACAGCCGGAAAACCAGTTGGTACCTGCCCAGGCGTCTCAGACACCGTCAGGGGCTGTAAAACGCCCTTTACCTCAGTCGGTCGACACAGACCCAGACACGGACACTGAATCTAGTGTCGACGGTGAAGAAACAAACGTATTTTCAAGTAGGGCCACACGTTATATGATCACGGCAATGAAGGAGGCTTTGCATATCTCTGATACTGCAAGTACCACAAAAAGGGGTATTATGTGGGGGGTGAAAAAACTACCTGTAGTTTTTCCTGAATCAGAGGAATTGAATGATGTATGTGATGAAGCGTGGGTTAACCCAGATAGAAAAGTGCTAATTTCAAAAAAGTTATTGGCATTATACCCTTTCCCGCCAGAGGTTAGGGCGCGCTGGGAAACACCCCCTAGGGTGGATAAGGCGCTCACACGCTTATCAAAACAAGTGGCGTTACCGTCTCCTGATACGGCCGCCCTCAAGGATCCAGCTGATAGGAGGCTGGAAACTACCCTAAAAAGTATATACACACATACTGGTGTTATACTGCGACCAGCCATCGCCTCAGCCTGGATGTGCAGTGCTGGGGTGGTCTGGTCGGATTCCCTGACTGAAAATATTGATACCCTGGATAGGGACAGTATTTTATTGACTATAGAGCAATTAAAGGATGCTTTTCTTTATATGCGAGATGCTCAGAGGGATATTTGCACTCTGGCATCGAGAGTAAATGCGATGTCCATATCTGCCAGAAGAAGTTTATGGACGCGACAGTGGTCAGGTGATGCGGATTCTAAACGACATATGGAAGTATTGCCGTATAAAGGGGAGGAATTATTTGGCGTCGGTCTATCGGATCTGGTGGCCACGGCAACTGCCGGAAAATCCACCTTTTTACCTCAGACCCCCTCCCAACAGAAAAAGACACCGTCTTTTCAGCCGCAGTCCTTTCGGTCCTATAAGAACAAGCGGGCAAAAGGACAGTCATATCTGCCCCGGGGCAGAGGAAGGGGTAAGAGAGGACAGCAAGCTGCCCCTGCCCAGGAACAGAAGCCCTCCCAGGGTTCTGCAAAGCCCTCAGCATGACGCTGGGGCTTTACAAGCGGACTCAGGAGCAGTGGGGGGTCGACTCAAGAATTTCAGCGCACAGTGGGCTTGCTCACAGGTGGACCCCTGGATCCTGCAGGTAGTATCTCAGGGTTACAGGTTGGAATTCGAGAAGTCTCCCCCTCGCCGGTTCCTAAAGTCTGCTTTGCCAACGTCTCCCTCAGACAGGGCGACGGTATTGGAAGCCATTCACAAGCTGTTTTCTCAGCAGGTGATAGTCAAGGTACCCCTCGTACAACAAGGAAAAGGGTATTACTCCACGCTATTTGTGGTACCGAAGCCGGACGGCTCGGTAAGACCTATTCTAAATCTGAAATCTTTGAATCTGTACATACAGAAATTCAAATTCAAGATGGAGTCACTCAGAGCAGTGATAGCGAATCTGGAAGAAGGGGACTTTATGGTGTCCCTGGACATAAAGGATGCTTACCTGCATGTCCCAATTTGCCCTTCACATCAAGGGTACCTCAGGTTCGTGGTGCAAAACTGTCATTATCAGTTTCAGACGCTGCCGTTTGGATTGTCCACGGCACCTCGGGTCTTTACCAAGGTAATGGCCGAAATGATGATTCTTCTTCGAAGAAGAGGCGTATTAATTATCCCTTACTTGGACGATCTCCTGATAAGGGCAAGGTCCAGAGAACAGCTGGAGGACGGAGTAGCACTAACCCAATTAGTGCTGCAACAACACGGGTGGATTCTGAATTTTCCAAAATCTCAGTTGACACCGACAACACGTCTGCTGTTCCTGGGAATGATTCTGGACACGGTTCAGAAAAAGGTGTTTCTTCCGGAGGAGAAAGCCAAGGAGTTATCCAAACTTGTCAGGAACCTCCTAAAACCAGGAAAAGTGTCTGTGCATCAATGCACAAGAGTCCTGGGAAAGATGGTGGCTTCTTACGAAGCGATTCCATTCGGCAGATTCCACGCACGAACTTTTCAGTGGGATCTGTTGGACAAATGGTCCCGATCGCATCTGCAGATGCACCAGCGGATAACCTTATCACCACGGACAAGGGTGTCTCTTCTGTGGTGGTTGCAGAGTGCTCATCTGTTAGAGGGCCGCAGATTCGGCATACAGGACTGGGTCCTGGTGACCACGGATGCCAGTCTGAGAGGCTGGGGAGCGGTCACACAGGGAAGAAACTTCCAGGGAGTATGGTCAAGCCTGGAGATGTCTTTTCACATAAACATACTGGAGCTAAGAGCGATTTACAATGCTCTAAGTCTGGCAAAACCCCTGCTTCAGGGTCAGCCGGTGTTGATCCAGTCGGACAACATAACGGCAGTCGCCCACGTAAACAGACAGGGCGGCACAAGAAGCAGGACAGCAATGGCAGAAGCTGCAAGGATTCTTCGCTGGGCGGAAGATCATGTGATAGCACTGTCAGCAGTGTTCATTCCGGGAGTGGACAACTGGGAAGCAGACTTCCTCAGCAGACACGATCTACACCCGGGAGAGTGGGGACTTCATCCAGAAGTCTTCCACATGATTGTGAACCGTTGGGAAAAACCAAAGGTGGATATGATGGCGTCCCGCCTCAACAAAAAACTGGACAGGTATTGCGCCAGGTCAAGAGACCCTCAGGCAATAGCTGTGGACGCTCTGGTAACACCGTGGGTGTTCCAGTCAGTGTATGTGTTCCCTCCTCTGCCTCTCATACCAAAAGTACTGAGAATTATACGGCAAAGGGGAGTAAGAACGATACTCGTGGCTCCGGATTGGCCAAGAAGAACTTGGTACCCGGAACTTAAAGAGATGCTCACGGAGGATCCGTGGCCTCTACCTCTAAGACGGGACCTGCTTCAGCAGGGACCGTGTCTATTCCAAGACTTACCGCGGCTGCGTTTGACGGCGTGGCGGTTGAACGCCGAATTCTAAGGGAAAAAGGCATTCCGGAAGAGGTCATTCCTACACTGGTAAAAGCCAGGAAGGAGGTGACGGCACAACATTATCACCGCATTTGGAGAAAATATGTTGCGTGGTGTGAGGCCAGGAAGGCCCCCACGGAGGAATTTCAATTGGGTCGATTCCTACATTTCCTGCAAACAGGATTGTCTATGGGCCTCAAATTGGGGTCCATTAAGGTTCAAATTTCGGCCCTGTCGATTTTCTTCCAGAAAGAATTGGCTTCAGTTCCTGAAGTCCAGACTTTTGTAAAAGGAGTACTACATATACAGCCCCCGGTTGTGCCCCCAGTGGCTCATTGGGACCTTAATGTAGTTTTGGATTTTCTCAAATCCCATTGGTTTGAGCCACTCAAATCGGCGGATTTGAAATATCTTACATGGAAAGTAACCATGCTACTGGCCCTGGCTTCAGCCAGGAGAGTGTCAGAATTGGCGGCTTTATCCTATAAAAGCCCATATCTGATTTTCCATTCGGACAGGGCAGAACTGCGGACGCGTCCTCATTTTCTGCCTAAGGTGGTGTCAGCGTTTCACCTGAACCAGCCTATTGTGGTGCCTGCGGCTACTAGCGATTTGGAGGATTCCAAGTTGTTGGACGTGGTCCGGGCATTGAAAATATATATTTCAAGAACTGCTGGAGTCAGAAAGTCTGACTCGCTGTTTATATTGTATGCACCCAACAAGCTGGGTGCTCCTGCTTCTAAGCAGACGATTGCTCGTTGGATTTGTAGCACAATTCAACTTGCACATTCTGTGGCAGGCCTGCCACAGCCTAAATCTGTCAAGGCCCATTCCACAAGGAAAGTGGGCTCATCCTGGGCGGCTGCCCGGGGGGTCTCGGCATTACAACTCTGCCGAGCAGCTACGTGGTCGGGGGAGAACACGTTTGTAAAATTCTACAAATTTGATACCCTGGCTAAAGAGGACCTGGAGTTCTCTCATTCGGTGCTGCAGTGTCATCCGCACTCTCCCGCCCGTTTGGGAGCTTTGGTATAATCCCCATGGTCCTGACGGAGTCCCCAGCATCCACTTAGGACGTCAGAGAAAATAAGATTTTACTTACCGATAAATCTATTTCTCGTAGTCCGTAGTGGATGCTGGGCGCCCATCCCAAGTGCGGATTGTCTGCAATACTTGTACATAGTTATTGTTACAAAAAAAATCGGGTTGTTATTGTTGTGAGCCGTCTTTTCAGAGGCTCCTACGTTTGTCATACTGTTAACTGGGTTCAGATCACAAGTTGTACGGTGTGATTGGTGTGGCTGGTATGAGTCTTACCCGGGATTCATTATCCTTCCTTATTGTGTACGCTCGTCCGGGCACAGTATCCTAACTGAGGCTTGGAGGAGGGTCATAGGGGGAGGAGCCAGTGCACACCACCTGATCCTAAAGCTTTATTTTTGTGCCCTGTCTCCTGCGGAGCCGCTATTCCCCATGGTCCTGACGGAGTCCCCAGCATCCACTACGGACTACGAGAAATAGATTTATCGGTAAGTAAAATCTTATTTTTTGGGGACCTTATGTTTGCTCATTCGGTGCTGCAGAGTCGTCCGCACTCTCCCGTCCGTTTTGGAGCTTTGGTATAAACCACATGGTCCTTTTGGAGTTCCCAGCATCCTCTAGGACGTATGAGAAAATAGAATTTTAGTACCTACCGGTAAATCCTTTTCTCTTAGTCCGTAGAGGATGCTGGGCGCCCGTCCCAGTGCGTACGGTGTCTGCAGTTATTGCTTTTGGTTACACCCTGGGGTTTGTCTTCTCTGTCTGGCGGTTGCTACCGTTGTTCATGACATGGCATGCGGGGTCACGGGTTGTGTTACATATTCTCTCAGCATGTGGCTGTGTTTTGTTCATACCGTTGGCTGGTATTCTACTGAATGCCACGTTCTACGGTGTGTTTGAGGTGTGAGCTGGTATGACACTCACCGTGTTTATAAAAAAAAAAAAAAAATTCTTTCCTCGAAATTGTCCATCTCTCCTGGGCACAGTTTTCTAACTGAGGTCTGGAGGAGGGGCATAGAGGGAGGAGCCAGTTCACACCCAGTTTAAGTCTTTATAGTGTGCCCAAGCTCCTGCGGATCCATCTATATCCCATGGTCCCTTTGGAGTCCCCAGCATCCTCTACGGACTAAGAGAAAAGGATTTACCGGTAGGTACTAAAATCCTATTATATATATATATATATATATATATATATATAGCTATATGACATAAAATGCTAGCTAAAACTATTAAAATGTAAAACATGGCACATATTTGGTACACAGAACTGTTTGGTTTTCAAAAAGTATGTACAAGTATCCCTACCCTTGATAAATACGCTGCGGTCAGCTGCTCTGTGTTGTTGGCACAGATTTCAGGTTGGACCATGAAACGCATGCTGCAGGTGCCTTCTCAATAGCCCTAGCTCCATTGAGCGGCACCTGCAGCATGCGCATCATTGCCCTTCCTGAATCTGTGCCAACAACACCGAGCAGCAGTCAGCAGCATACCTATCTGTGATTAGGATACTTGGAGTGGACTGGGAGGGGGGGGGGGGGTGGCATCACAGACTAAATAGGTCTGGACTGTCCTCAGATTCCAGTAAAGTGGTAAATACAGTACACTGGAGTGGGAGGGTGGTGCAGCAGGTTGGCTGGAGGAGGTGGGTAAATCAGCACCTTGGTTGGAGGAGGTGGGCAGTGGAGCACTTTGGTAGGAGGCGGTGGGGGGAGCACTTTGGTAGGAGGAGTAGACCAGTTTGGTAGGAGGGGGTGGGTGTTGTAGCATGTTGGTAGGAGGAGGTTGGTGGGGGAGCTGGTTGGTAGGAGGTGGGTTGTGGTGCAGGTTGGTAGGAGGGGGTTGGGGGGGATCTGGTTGGTAGGGGGAGGTTGGGGGAGTAGGTTGGTAGGAGGTGGTGGGGGAGGAGATTGGTTGGCGGAAGTGGGTGAGGGAGCAGGCTGATAGGAGTGGGCTGGTTGGAAAGCTGGTTGGTAGGAGGTGGGTGTGTAGTCGGGCATTGGTGGTAAGTATGTCTAGAGGTATGCTTGGGTGGAATAGTAGGGGGGTGATGGGGCGAGTGATGGGGCGAGTAGTGGAGCTGGGGGAGGAACAGCGGGTTTGGATGTGATGCTTATCTCTATGGTCAGGAGACAGTTGCATACTTTAAAAATGCGTTTCGATGTGAGGCACTCAAATAGCAACCACTGTTGACTGTCCATGGCTCTATGAGCATTGCTCATATATAGACCAAAATAGTCACTTTCTAGTATCTAGTGCCCACTTTTGGCCATTAAGTGGGCACTAGATACCTTGAGATATTACCTCTTGGGTAGACAATTCAGACTAGTGACAGACCATGCCCCTTTAAAATGGATGTATGTAAATAGAGGCAAGAATGCTCGTGTAACTAGATGGTTTCTAGCATTGCAGGATTTTAAGTTTACTGTCGAACATAGACCGGGTACACAATTGGCCAACGCAGATGCATTGTCCCGCATCTTCTGTTTGGGGGCTACAAGTGTTCTGGCCCCTAGGTCGAAACAGGGGAGGGGGATATGTGACAAGAACACTGGAATAGTGTTTGAGGGCAGGTATGTTTGTCCCAGGTTCTTGTCTTACATGTATTAGGAAAATGTTTTGTTTTGTCAGAACCTTTTCAGTTTATTGGAAAAGCTGGATAAGGGCCCTGAAAGAGAGATAGGGCAAGTTCCAGACATTGGGTCCAGTTTGGGTCTTTGTCCTCACAGAGGGCTAATCAGGGTTTCAGCTGTGTAAGTGGGTTATAGGGCTGCTAGCCTGATTAGTGTGTGCAGACTGCCTGGGAAGACTACAGGATCTCTGTGAGAGAAATACGCTTCCTTACACAAGTGAGCCATACAGTGTTGGTTGGAAAACTCTGTGTTTTTGTTTAGAGACAGTTAGGAACGTCTTATGTTTAGTTAGTGCCGGACAGGCAAGGTATTTTCTTTTGATACAAAAAGTAGACTTAAGGTGATATATCCCTGCGCAAATAAATGGAGGCAGCCCTGTATAGCAAAGATCAAAAGAAGTGTCTCTTCAAACCGCTTATACAGTACAGGAAAATGTGTAGTACAACGGATTTATTACAGTAAATACAGATAAAATAACATAAAACATTGGAATGTCCCACAGCAATGCCCCTGAGGGACTGAACAATTACCAGAACAGGTGGAGAACTAATGGTAAGCAGTTCTCAAATGCGTTCTTATTACTTATCCAAAAAGAGCAAACCACCCGGGTAGGCAAACTCAGGATAAGGACCATACTGGTTTTCGCTCAGAATCCTCTGGGACAGCCACGGGAATTCAGGTCCGCTAACACAAACAGCCAACGCGTTTCAACCCTTCTAATGGGGTCTTTATCAAGGCAATGTGTTAGCACATCCTCCCAGAATCCTTTTAAAGTCTCCATTAGCCAATCACCAAACTCCGCTTGGCGCGTCACTTTCCCGCTTTTTTCCTCCGCTTACATCATATTAAGTTGTCCAGACTGGCTCCACCACGCGGTTCGTCACTTTTAGTCGTCCCCTCCAGGAACTGCATCATCAAACATGGCCGCTGATCTCAACCGGAAGTCGCTCACGGACTCCGCCGTCACGTACTTCCGCACTATGAATGTCCTGGCGGAAGTGCGTCTCACAACGGGATAGACGGCCGGGCGGAAGTGGTGAATGTAAACAACATTTTACACTTATAAGTAGGCACATTGAGTCCTTTAATATAAACCTGATAAAAACGTTAAAAACAAGTGACGATTAAGAACAATGTAATAGCAGCATAAATAAAAAGTGCAACAATACAAAATAGCAACATAACAAATAGGAGTTCACAGAAATGACTAAAGGAACCATTTCAGTTCGAAATCACTGTTCAAACCATATGGTTGTAAGGTGTTACATTCATATATTAGCTGCATCTCACTCTTAGCCAGACATGAGGCAATGTCTCGCTGGCGTAGATTACACTTTAACAGTTTGATTCCTGCAAACCTAATTATATGCTTAGTGGAACAGTTGTGGAATTTTTTGAAATGGGACAACAAGGCATGGGTATCGAGTCCCCTTTTTATATTGCGACAGTGTTCCCCTACTCTCACTTTAAGGGCTCGTGAAGTACGGCCGATATAAAATAAGTGGCATGTGCATTCGATACAGTAAACAATATTACTTGTATTACACGTAATAAAATCCTTGATCAAGATATTTTTATCATTGATCTGGATTTTCTCCAATTTCTTGGTGCCGTCACTTTTAATCTCCCCGCAACCAATGCACATACCACATCGATGGAATCCTTTTGTGATGATCCTTGGTTCCCGTCTTATAGGTGGTAAATAGCTATTTACTGGCGCATTTTTTAAGTTTGGGGCTTTTTTATAAATAAAAATGGGGCGTTCTGGAATCTTGTCCCCCAATACAGGATCTTTTTTTAAAATGTTCCAGTTTTTCCTAATTGATTTCTCCAAAAATTTGTGTTGAGAACTATAACTGGTAATAAAGGCCCACTCAAACTTGTCATTTTTAGTTTGTCCTAAGGGTTTATTGTCTAAAAGATCATTTCTGTTCACTTCATTGGCTCTTCATACTGCCGATTCTATAATCTCTTTCCTATACCCACATTTTTCAAATCTATTTTGAAGTTCACACGCTTGTTGTTTTTAGGTATCCTCATTGGTACAGTTCCTTTTAGTGCGTTTGAACTGACCAAGGGGGATGGAGTTAAGCCAATTTACATGATGGCAGCTACTATATTCAATATAAGACCTAGAATCTGTTTGGTGAATGTTTTCGTATGAATCTGGTTATTATCCACAAATACAGTTATATCTAAAAAGTCGATCTTCTGTGTATCAATATTAAATGTAAATTCATTATTTAAAACATTATCATTCAGATACAAACAGAATTGATCAAGAACTTCACGACTTCCCTTCCATATAAAAAACACGTCGTCGATATAGCGTTTCCAGGACACCAGGCTCGCTCCGAACGGATTGTTATGCCAAACAACCGACTCCTCCCATTGACCCATGAAAATATTGGCATAGCTCAGAGCGAACCTGGTGCCCATTGCCGTACCGACCTTTTGCAAATAATAGCTTCCATTACAGATAATGTTCCAGTTTTTCCTAATTGATTTCTCCAAAAATTTGTGTTGAGAACTATAACTGGTAATAAAGGCCCACTCAAACTTGTCATTTTTAGTTTGTCCTAAGGGTTTATTGTCTAAAAGATCATTTCTGTTCACTTCATTGGCTCTTCGTACTGCCGATTCTATAATCTCTTTCCTATACCCACATTTTTCAAATCTATTTTGAAGTTCACACGCTTGTTGTTTTTAGGTATCCTCATTGGTACAGTTCCTTTTAGTGCGTTTGAACTGACCAAGGAGGATGGAGTTAAGCCAATTTACATGATGGCAGCTACTATATTCAATATAAGACCTAGGGGTATATTTACTAAGGTCCCGATTTTGACCGAGATGCCGTTTTTTCATCAAAGTGTCATCTCGGTAATTTACTAAGCAAAAATCACGGCAGTGATGAGGGCATTCGTATTCTTATTACGGCTGTGTAGTAAAAGTACGAATGAATACACCATCGGTCAAACGCGGCTGATTAGATATAGAACTCGGTCATTTACTAAGCATTCGTATTTGTATTTTAGACCATGAAAATGGTTTTGCGGTCGTAAACTTTTACTATTCGTACAAAATTCCTAAAAAAAAGTAGACCTGGTTTTGAGAAGTGTGTTTACATGTGTTGTCAATTCTACATTACTCACACCTGACGTTTTTGACCTTTAAAAGGGGCTAAAACACATTTCTCAACACTCTCAATCTGAAATGGCTGCTACTGTGTGTAGTACTGCTGTCTTGTTTGCTGGGGGATACCTGACACTGCTCCATGAAGCTACAATAATCCCAGGCCAGGAAAAACAACAGGGTCAGCAGGTTGTACATGTTCTGCGTAGGCTGGCCATGCTTTTATTATTTATTGGCCGTTTAAACTATAACTAACTTGCTGATGCCCATGTTATACAGATGCTCAGACTAAATGTTTTAAGTTATTTTACTCTGTATGATTTGGTCAAGCTGACCCTAGACCCTGAGACAGCACGCTCTCGCCCTGTCTCAATACTTATCTGGCCCTATACACTAATGTTTTTTGTTTTTTTTTGTAAATTAAGCAATACACATATTTCTGGTTAACAATTTATTGTAAACAGACCAATGTAGTCATAACACATATGTTCAAATTTGAAATGGCCACCATATTGTGGACACTACATATTATTATTATTTTTTTTGGGTGCTGGGTGCAGAGGCTAGTGGTGGCTCGTGGGTGCGGCTTCGACTTGAACGTCGAACTGGTGATTGTACTGGGGTTTGGCTAGGGGTTGTTGTGCCTGAGCTTGAGGTCACATGGTGTTGGCCCATCACACTTAAATTTTGGCTCAAAATATTTTGACTTGCCGTAAGCTGTGTATATGCGGCAGTATTGTTGGCAATGATGCGAGAAAGATTGTCATTTATTACTTGATTGTGCTGGATCATCTGGATCAGTGTTTGGTGTTGCCGCTGTTGCTCATCCATGATGCGCTGAAGGTTCGCCTGCATTTGTGTGTTGTCTGCCCTCATCTGCTCCATAGTGTTTGCTATACGCACCACCTGCACTATGAGTCTGGCTGAGTTGCGACTCACTTTTGGCAAATGATGGGGCAGACTAGACAGGTGTTGTGTTTGGGTGGTGACTGTGAGGCACGCGGAGTGGTGTGCTTGTTGTGATGCCCAACCTGACCAAAACTCTTGGTCCGTTTGTATTTGCCCTGGTGTTGAGCTCATTTGTTGACTTTGAGAAGCTTGAGGTTGTTGTGGAATGTCCTGAGCCATGTTTGCCTGTGTTGTGTCGATGGGCTGCAGGTGGAGTGTAAATGTCTCCTGGGCACGGTCCTGCTGGCCATCGTCGCTCATGAAGGCTGGGTCTGTATGGGTTTGAACACAGGCAATAGGTAGTACATATGTTGCATTGGTCTTACAAGACTTTTTCAGCAACATGCATTACTTCATTATATTAATGTAATGGATAAATTGATTATTGCATACACTTAACTATGTTGGTTACCTTTTAGTTAATTGATGTGGCTCAAAACGTATAATACTCATTTGTGTTTTTCTTGTTCAAATTGTAGGATTCAGAGTCATAGTTACTGTATACACTCCATGTACTCTTAACAATTTGAACTACTACATTGTTATTTGGATTCGGAAGGTTCCTTTGGACCAACACACAAAATTTAAAAAATGTGTTCAACAATACAATCAGACATTGGTTATGGCAGTCAGTGGTGTTTTTTCAAAGTTTAATAATATAGTGGTATAAAATGTACACATTAACAATGTTAATTTATTTATTAATGTGCCCTATGTTTCGAAGTGGATTGTAGGAACATGTTTTGTAATGTATTTAAATTTTTAATTTTGTGGTTTTCAGTTTTGTTGGCCATAAATTTAATACGAAATGTGTGTATATGGACCTCCTCTAATTTTGCAAATAACATCATAACATTATGCTAACAGCATCTGCTTGCAGTAGATTATTTAAGCATGTTTGAGTGGTCATTTTTTCATTAGAATTTACAGTACTAACAGTGGTGCAGATGTATAAGCCTGGAGAAGGCATAAGTAAGTGATAAACCTGTGATATGTGCAAGGTGCTAAAGGCACAAGGCAAGCATCTCCAAAATGTGCAATATTATTTTTTCAAAATTTTGTACTGCTGCCTTTATCATCTTGTACATAACAGTGGGTTTGCACTTCCTTATGCCTTCACCTGGTTATTAAATGAACTACACTGGTTTTTTAAAATTAATTTAAATTACATAAAACATTACTCACCAGACAACTGTGGGGATTGCGGATTATCACTTTGGGGGCTCGACAAAAGTGCCAGTGGTGGCACGGCAGCCACTGCAGAGATGCGCCTTCGGGGGTGTGATGCTGGTGCAGGAGCAGGAGCAGAAGCCTGAACACGGGGCCTCTTGGGTGGCCTTGTAGCCACAGTAATGCTGCCCTGTGATGTGCGCCTTAGTGGACGCGGAACAGACGAAGAACCTGTGTGATAGTATCCTCATTAGATTTCATATGTAAAATGTGTTTGTCGAAGATGTGGTTACAGTAAAATCTTACCAGCATTCCCACCATCATCAGCTCTAGGCAGGGTTGGCTGTGGCCTGGATGTGCTGCTTCTCTGGAGTACTGTAGAAAGAAGAAGAATGTCGATATGAACATACTCTTTGGTTGTTAATTTTTTTTATTTTCATTTTTTTAGTTTTAATACATATGTGTTAGCTGCTGTGACTTAAAGTAAGCGATGCTTAGCCTTGCATGCATGACTACATTGGCTGTGTATACTTTCAATGTATTAAATTATTTTATTAAAAAAACATACTGAAATTATAATAATGAGCAAGATTATACTACTTAAAACACATACGTCGTTGCTTTACCAAGCCACAATATTGCATGCTCTTTTGAATTTTTTAAACACAAAAATAATAAAAAAAAAAACAAATATCTGCACATAAAAAAATAAAAATATTTTAAAAAATGCATGTCTTAAAAAAACAACCAAACCAATAACAAACCAAAACCCCAAAAAAATATATCCGTGGTAAATTATAAAAAAAAAAAAAAAACAGTCATCACACTTCATTAATAAACTCAAAATAACATTTACTTTGTAAAGCAGACAGCAGAAAATGACCAACACAAGAAAAAACAATCACAATACATAATGGCAAAAAAAGCATAATTAAGACACACAATACACCATCCCGGCACAACCTGTGTCTCTCCAGATGTAGTGCAACTACACATCCCAGCATGCCCACCAACACATTTGTCATTCACTAAGTCTAAAAATGTGGTAAGGCATGATGGGACTTGTAGTTTGACAACAGCTGGAGAACCACAGGGTGGCCTGGCCTGCACTACATCACCAACCCATTTGGGGTGCAACACAAAAAAATAAAAAAAAACTATGGACAAAGCACAGATGTTACAAATCAAGTCATAAATATAAAAAAACTCACCATCCGCCCTTGGGCGGTCCGAATCACGGACATGAAGGGCAGAAACCACCTCTGGCGGAATCAGCGAACGCATTGGCTCCTCCCAATCTTTATAAGACGCTCGGAAGGGGTGTCCACCCCCGGTTTGACGGGCAGATTTTGCCTCCTTAGCCATCTTTGCCTTCACACGGCGCTTGATGTCATAGAAGCGTTTCCTACAGGTGTCCTCGGTCCGCCTCACCACACCCTCACTGTTCACAGCAGCAACAACCTTCCCCCATAGGACAGTCTTCCTGCGGGTCGACACCTTTGCTGCATCAGACCCAAACAACTGGCGATGATGCCTCATCAGCTCCCGCACCAGAGCCATGTTTTCTGAGTAACTAAACTTAACATTGCGGCCCGTCTTTGTAGTGGTGCGTGGCTGCGGAGCCACAACACCATCACCATCACTATCACTTGAAAACGCAGCCGCAACCTCCCCCTCCTCCTCACTAACCTCCTCCCTCTCACTCACCTCCTCCCTCTCACTCACCTCCTCCCTCTCACTCACCTCCTCCCTCTCACTCACCTCCTCCACCACACTCACCTCTGACTGTGACATAATCAGAACAAACCACAAAAAACAGAGAAAAAAAAAACAAATAACACTCCTCCACTACCACTACACACCACACACACACACACTCACAAACAGTGACAATAGACTTAACTAAAAAACAAAATACAAAAAAATAGACAGACTTTTAAATAACACCACAACAAGTATAACAAGACTACTTACACACACAGTACAGCACTCAACAATCACAAAACTCCGCCTCAAAACCTCCACAAACTCCACAAAACTCACCAACTCCAAATACACCTTCCTCTCTCCTCACCACTAGCTAAACCCACGAGGTGCGGCCGGTTTGGGGCGTTTTTATAGTAATGTGCACAGACACTCCTCCATCACGAATCCAACCAATCACGGACGAGTGACAAAAACGAAACTTAGGAAAAAAACGCGCCATTGAACGGACAAACACTGCCGTAACCGAAATGTGACGCACATTCGTAACAAAACCACAGAACACGGCCGACAAACAGCAAAATCGGCCGCATTATACCTTCAAAAAGCACGAATGACATCGACATCGGAAAACAGAAAAAATACAAATACGAAAGCTTAGTAAATGAGGCGTAACAAATTCAAAAAGTTGCACAAATACACTTTCGATGTCATTCGTGATGATTCTCACACCAAATCGGTACTAACACGAATCTTAGTAAATTTACCCCCTAGAATCTGTTTGTTTGGTGAATGTTTTCGTATGAATCTGGTTATTATCCACAAATACAGTTATATCTAAAAAGTCGATCTTCTGTGTATCAATATTAAATGTAAATTCGATATTTAAAACATTATCATTCAGATACAAACAGAATTAATCAAGAACTTCACGACTTCCCTTCCATATAAAAAACACGTCGTCGATATAGCGTTTCCAGGACACCAGGCTCGCTCCGAACGGATTGTTATGCCAAACAACCGACTCCTCCCATTGACCCATGAAAATATTGGCATAGCTCAGAGCGAACCTGGTGCCCATTGCCGTACCGACCTTTTGCAAATAATAGCTTCCATTACAGATAAAATAATTATTAGATAAAATAAATAAAATGCCTTCTCTGATAAAATCCTTAACCTGTTACTCCAAGGCGCTTTTTCTTAAATGCGTTGTGACCGCCTGTAAACCTGCCTCGTGCTGAATGATAGAATACAAAGATTTGACATCCGCTGTAACTAAAAACATATTCTCCTCCCATTGTACTGTGGAGAGAAAATTTAAGAAATCTTTAGTGTCCTTTAGATGTGAAGAATTTTGTAACACTAATGGTTGCAGGAAGAAGTCGATATATTCCGACAGATTGGCAGTGGCAGAATCTACTCCAGACACAATAGGTTTTCCTGGGGGATGTGAAGCATTTTTATGAATCTTTGGGAGAAGATAAAGTGCTGGTGTAACAGGTTTGGCAGTGAACAAAAAGTTAGCTTCCCTTTCTTCTAAGACTCCTAAATCCTGGTATCTTTTAATTAGTGACTGTAATTCTGTAATTACTTTATCAGTTGGATCTGATTTAAGTCTGAGGTAGGTATCTTTATCGTTCACATGTTCCTCTATCTCTTTATTATACCAACCCTTATCCATCACTACAACCCCCCCACCCTGCCCTTATCGGCGGGTTTAATGACAAGTTCTGAGTTATTTTTCAAATCCTTCGGAGCTACTCGCTCTTTGAAAGTTAAATTAAAATTAATTCCTGAGAGCTTGATGTCTCTAAGATCTTCCTTGACAATTTCACAGAAAGTATCGATGAAATTGCCTTTTATATGGGCGGGGAAAAAGATAGACTTAGGTTTAAAAGGTGTCTTTTCAGGAATTGGTGGTTCATCATTTATAACTTAATCTCTACTCCAAAAGAATTTTTTTAAGCAGAGTTTCCGCTCAAATTTTGAGATATCTATGAACGTCTGAAATTTATTGATAGCCGTGGACGGGGCATATTTTAATCCCTTTTCTAATACCTTCTTTTCATCTATAGTCAATATGTGGGAGCTAATATTGAAGATTTTCACCCCTTCCTCAATTATATCTTTGCTGTCTTCACTTATAATCATATTTTTCTTTCTCTTTTTCTTTACTCTTGTTTTCTTCTTTCTTTTCGGAACCTTTTTAGACAGTCCGCCTCTTTTTCCCCTTCTGGTGCAGAGTTTTATCTCCGCCTCATATTCTGTCTCCCCCCTCCTAAAAAACGAGTGGTATCCTCTCTGCCGTTGAAAACCTCAAACCTATTTCTTGTCTCCAAAGGGGTGTGATCCCTATTTCTACGCACTTTTTTCGTTCCCAGTCATTCCATTCTTCCTCCCTTCTATTGTTCATATATTCTCTATCTCTCTTATTACCTTCATTCCTCCAGCCCCATTGTCTATATTCTCTATCTTCCTTTCTGTCATCATTCCTCCAACCCCATTGTCTAGAACCTCTTAGATTGAAATTATCCTGCTCTCTATACCTATGGTTAGTTTTATTGTTATACTGCCCACTCTGAAATGTTCTTTGGGGGGATATTTGACTTCTATTTTGATCCTCCCTATAGTTTTTAGATTTGTCTAATTGAAATGTCTGTTTTCTTTCTTTCCCACCATCTCTAATAACTTCTTTTTTTGGAGTTTCCCTAATCTCATCACATGTTTCTCCTGACTCTTTTTTATCTCTAATACATTTTCTCATCTTTCTTTCAACTAGCACTTTTTCATTCTTTTTAATATTCATCTCTATTCTTTCCTCCAACATTTTGTAATCAGATATATCCGCAAACGGAACAATTAAATCTTTACATTTCTTTACCTCATCATCCAAATGTGTGAGTTCTCTTCTTCTTTCATTAACAATGAGATTCATCAGTGAGAATGAACATTCACTAATGATTCGCTCCAATTCGTCCTTGAAAGAGTCAGATGCTGAATCAAATGAGGGTTTTTTATTTTTATTTTGAGCCCACGTGGGATGATCTCATGTGTTATGTACTTTTCTAAAGTAACCATTTCCCACCATATTTTGTTCTCTTTTAGTAAGGTATTTTCTAATTTTTTCATTATATTCTCTAAGCTGACATCGAGTAATTCTATATGCTCCCCCTCATCTTTGAATAAGTTTTCCAATATTGTTTTCCTTTGGTCTCTGTATTTGAACATATTTAATGCAGCAATTAATCAACCACCAAAAGAAAGAAGAGATGGGTGAACAAGTACACAAAAAGTAGACTTAAGGTGATATATCCCTGCGCAAATAAATGGAGGCAGCCCTGTATAGCAAAGATCAAAAGAAGTGTCTCTTCAAACCACTTATACAGTACAGGAAAATGTGAGGGTATGATCCCATTAGTGTTACAAAATTCTTCACATCTAAAGGACACTAAAGATTTCTTAAATTTTCTCTCCACAGTACAATGGGAGGAGAATATGTTTTTAGTTACAGCGGATGTCAAATCTTTGTATTCTATCATTCAGCATGAAGCAGGTTTACAGGCGGTCACAACGCATTTAAGAAAAGCACCTTGGAGGAACAGGTTCAGGATTTTATCAGAGGAGGCATTTTATTAATTTTATCTAATAATTATTTATCTGTAATGGAAGCTATTATTTGCAAAAGGTCGGTACGGCAATGGGCACCAGGTTCGCTCCGAGCTATGCCAATATTTTCATGGGTCAATGGGAGGAGTCGGTTGTTTGGCATAACAATCCGTTCGGAGCGAGCCTGGTGTCCTGGAAACGCTATATCGATGACGTGTTTTTTATATGGAAGGGAAGTCGTGAAGTTCTTGATCACTTCTGTTTGTATCTGAATGATAATGTTTTAAATATCAAATTTACATTTAATATTGATACACAGAAGATCGACTTTTTAGATATAACTGTATTTGTGGATAATAACCAGATTCTAGGTCTTATATTGAATATAGTAGCTGCCATCATGTAAATTGTCTTAACTCCATCCCCCTTGGTCAGTTCAAACACACTAAAAGGAACTGTACCAATGAGGATACCTACAAACAACAAGCGTGTGAACTTCAAAATAGATTTGAAAAATGTGGGTATAGGAAAGAGATTATAGAATCGGCAGTACGAAGAGCCAATGAAGTGAACAGAAATGATCTTTTAGACAATAAACCCTTAGGACAAACTAAAAATGACAAGTTTGAGTGGGCCTTTATTACCAGTTATAGTTCTCAACACAAATTTTTGGAGAAATCAATTAGGAAAAACTGGAACATTTAAAAAAAAGATCCTGTATTGGGGGACAAGATTCCAGAACGCCCCATTTTTATTTATAAAAAAGCCCCAAACTTAAAAAATGCAGTCTAAAGCGCATGTGCAGGTCTCTGGAAAAATGGCCACCGCACCATTTTCCCGGACACCTGGGCAAGCGCTGCTGTCTCTGGCACTATGCCAGAGTCTCTCGAAGGCTCAGTGCACTAACTGCGCTGCCGGCTACGGAGGAGGAGAGGGCCCACACGCGGAGACTGCACACGGGTCCCATCCTCCGTAGATACGCCCCTGGAGCAGCCCTTGCTTGTATAAGCAGTGGGTCCCCTTCTTGTGTGTTTTTCTTTTTCTGGCGCTGCTTCTTGGGCGGGGGGGAAGTTAAAGTCATTGAGGGACTCAGTTCAGGCATGCTGGGAATGATAGGTGTCTGTTAAAAGAGAAAAAACACAAATGCATGCATTAATATATATTTTTTTCTTGTCTCTTACGTCCTAGAGGATGGTGGGGTCCACATTAGTACCATGGGGTATATAGACGGGTCCACCAGGAGCCATTGGCACTTTAAGAGTTTTAGAGTGTGGGCTGGCTGCTCCCTCTATGCCCCTCCTACCAGACTCAGTTTGGAAAATGTGCCCGGAGGAGCCGGTCACAGCTAGGGGAGCTCTCCAGAGTTTCCTTATTAAAAGTTATTTTTTAGAGTTTATTGTTTTACAGGGAGGCTGCTGGCAACAGCCTCCCTGTAGCGAGGGACTTAGGGGGGGAGCAATGTCCACCCTGCGGGGTCTGAGCCACTGTCTCCGCTGACTGGACACTGAGCTCCAGAGGGGATAGATCGTTCCCCGCCACAGGGGATCGCTCACCCCAGCAGCATGCCGCCACCCCCTTGCAGAGCTGAAGATTGTGGCGAGTGAGACACCGACCCCCCTAGCAAGCGGGGGGTCGGTGTGAAGATAGCGGCATCAGGGTAGGAGCGCAGTATTAACTGCGCTCCAGGAAGCTCAGCGGTACACTGTGCGGCACTGTGAGGGGCGCCCTGAGCCAGCGCGACACCCTACACTGGTCACACAGCCTGTCGGGGCCCCAGGATCTCAGCCAGCATCAAACCTCAGGCCAGTATAATCTTATGAAGAGCAGGAAGACAGCGCCATTATGGGGGCGGAGCTTCTCCTCAGAGTGGACCCAGCAGCGTTCAGCGCCATCTTCCTGCCTGCACAGCGCTGTCCAGGAAGAAGCAAGTCCCTCCACAGCAACTCCAGCTATCTCTCACGGTACCAGGGGGTTGTAGAAGGGGGGGAGGCTGCAAAACGACTGTGTAACCTATTAAGGTGCACAGTCAGCGCTGACAAGGGGTCTCCCTTTGTGTTAAAAGCGCTGTGTGTGGGTTGGCTCCATTCTCTGTGTCTCCCTTGCCATTCTTGGGGGTGAAACTCTGTCTGCCCTTGTGTGTGTGTGTGTGTGTGTGTGTGTGTGTGTGGAGTGTCTGTGGTCTCCATTAAGCAATGTCCAGGGTCTCTGTGTAATATGCTGCAGAGGATTTGTCCTCTCCGGATGATCCCATTCTATGTAATCAGGATGGCACTGGTTTAGCATAGATACCAGCAAGGGAGCCTGAGTGTTTTTTCCTCTATCGAATTTGTGATTTCTCAGACTTCTAATAGAGCTGCACAATCTGAATTTGCACCTCAGGCTTTACAGGACTCTTTGTCAATCTGGCCCAGTTCTGTCGCCTCAGGGCCCTCCTCTGTATGTTCCCAAACACGTGTTCTTGCACAGATTAGGCAGGTTGACACAGGTACCGTTTCTGACACTGCGGACGGTGATGGGGATATGTTTGGGGGACTGCATATCTTACACAAGTGCAGTTAATGATAGAGGCCATTAGAGATATGTTTAATATTTCTGATACAACGCCTGAGCAGGATGAGGAGGCTTCCTTTACTGATAAGGGAACCTCGCTAACCTTCCCTGCGTCAAAGGCTTTATATACTATGTTTGAAAAAGCATGGATTAATCCTGCGGAAAATTCCAGATCCCTAAGAGGATCCAGGTGGTTTTTCCTTTCACTGTGGAGGAAAGGACTGAGTGGGAAACCCGACCAGTGTTGCGGCCGGCTGACCGTAAGATTGATAATACGCTCAGATCAGTGTGCACGGCTTCAGGGGCAATGTCAAGTCCCACTATTGCCAGTACATGTATTGCCAAGTCCTTGGTAAAGTGGTCAGGCACATTACTTGAGGATTTGGATAAAATGGACAAAAATTATGTTAAATTGTTTTTGCGTAACATTCAGGGTTCGGCAGGTTTTCTGGCTGAATCCATGAAGGACCTGGGTTCCATGTCTGCAGGAATTTCTTCCATGTTTGTCTCAGCTCGTCGTGGACTGTGGCTACGTCAGTGATCTGCCGATGCAGAATCTTGGAGAAGTGTACCCTACACAGGTCAGGCTCTCTTTGGGGAAGCGCTAGATGCGTGGATCTCCACGGCTACAGCAGGTAAGTCACCTTTTCTTCCCTCAGATACGCCTGCCCTGAAGAAACCCTTTTCTTCAACTGCATCACAGCCCTGTGGGGCTGCCAAACCAGAGAAGCCAGGCCATCCAACGCCTCCTTTCGGGGAGGTAGGCCCAAGTCCAGAAAACCTGCTGCTGCAGTTTCCCGGGAACAGAAGACTGCTTCAGGTGCACTAAAGTCCTCCGCATGACAGTTTACTGCGTGCCCCGGTGGAGGGGCTGGTGGGAGCGCAGCTCAGACGTTTCAGTCATGTCTGGGTGTCGTCCGGCCTGGATCCCTGGGTGCAATATACTGTGTCCCAGGGATACAGGCTGGTATTTCATTTCTCTCCTCACCGATTTTCAATTCAGACAGGACTGTCCGGCAGGACGCCGTCCAGGCATTGGTGGAGGCACAGGTTCTTGTGCCAGTATCACCTTAAATGCAAAACAAAGGTTTCTATTCGAACCTTTTCGTATACCGAAACCGGATGGTTCGGTCAGACCCATTCTAAACTTAAAAAAAAAAAAAAAAATTTTCTTCTGAGGGAGTGCAAGTTCAAAATGGAATCTCTCAGGGTGGTAATATCGGGAGAAGGGGTTTTCCTGGTATCCCTGGATATCGAGGATGCATAACCCCACATTCCATTTTGGCCGCCGCATCAAGCAATTCTCTGATTTGCTCTGTTGAACTGTCGTTTCCAGTTCCAGCACCTGCAATTCGGCATCTCCACAGCACCGAGGGTATTCACCAAGGTGATGGCAAAGATGATGGTTCTCCTCCGCACACAAGGGGTGAACATGATTCCATATCTGGACGTTCTGCTGATAAAGGCATCGTCCAAGGAGAAGCTGTTGTGGTCCATGGCTCTCACGACCCATCTACTCACAGTCCACGTTTGGATTCTGAACATTCCAAAATCACTTTGGAACCATCCAGGAGGTTGTCCTTTCTGGGATTGATCCTCGACATGGAAATGTTGAGGGTGTTTCTTCCATGAGAAACAGCATTGGTAATGCAAACATCAATCCAATATGTCCTGAAGACTGCCCGGGTGTCGGTTCGTCACAGCAATTGCCTTCTGGGGAAGATGGTGGCCTCTTACGAGGCCCTCCAGTACGGAAGTTTTCATGCTAGGTTTTTCCTGCTGGATCTCCTGGACAAGTGGTCAGGATCTCATCTGCATGCACCTGCGAATTCGTCTGTCGCCAAAAGCCAGGATTTCACTCATCTGGTGGCACCGATTAAGTCACCTTCTGGAGGGCAGCAGGTTTGGGATTCAGGACTGGATCCTTCTAACCACGGATGCAAGCCTCCGGGGCTGGGGTGCAGTCACTCAAGGGGAGACCTTCTAAGGAAGGTTGTCAATTCTGGAAGTCGGCCTACCGATCAACATTCTGGAATTAGAAGCTGTTTACAACGGTCTTCTTCAGGCGACCCATCTTCTAAAAATCAAGCCATTCAAGTGCAGTCGGACAATGTAACAACAGTGTCTTACGTGAACAGACAGGGCGGAATGAAGAACAGAGCTGCAATGTTAGAGGTGGCAAGAATCCTCCTCTGGACAGAAGAACATGCGTTGGCGTGGTCAGCAATCTTCATTCCAGGAGTGGACAACTGGGAGCAGACTTCCTCAGCAGACACGATCTCCATCCAGGGGAGTGGGGTCTCCATCCGGAGGTGTTCAAAGAAATAACAGACCTTTGGAGATTACCCCAAATAGACATGATGGCCTCTCGTTTCAACAAGAAGCTTCAGCGTTATTGTTCCAGGTCGAGGGACCCACAGGCAGTGGCAGTGGATGCCCTGGTGTCTCCGTGGGTGTTCCAGTCAGTTTACATGTTTCCACCACTCCCACTCATCCCAAGAATCCTAGAGCTCATAAAGAGAACAAGGGTTCAAGCGATCCTCATTGCTCTAGACTGGCCGAGAAGGGCTTGGTACGCGGACCTTCTGGATCTACTACGAGAAGGACCTTCTGCAGCAGGGGCCATTCACCTATCAAGACTTACCACGGCTACGTTTGACGGCATGGAGGTTGAACGCCTGATACTAGCTCGGAATTCCGAACAAGGTTATTCCTACCATGATACAGGCTAGGAAAGGAGTAACTTCTAAACATTACCATTGTATTTGGAAAAAATATGTGTCTTGGTTTGAGTCCAAGAAGTTTCCTAAAGTGGAGTTTCAACTGGGACGGTTTCTCCTCTTCCTGCAAGCAGGTGTGGATATGAACCCGAGGTTGGGATCAGTAAAGGTCCAGATTTCGTCACTATGCATTTTCTTCCAGGAACAATTGGCTTCCCTCCCTGAGGTTCAGACCTTTTTGAAAGGAGTCCTGCACATCCAGCCTCCCTTTGTACCGCCTACGGCACCATGGGATCTTAACGTGGTGTTGCAGTTTCTCCAATCTGATTGGTTTGAACCTCTACAAGAGGTAGAGGTCAAGTTTCTTACGTGGAAGGCTGTCCCTTTGTTGGCCTTAGCTTCTATTAGACGTGTGTCGGAGTTGGGGGCTTTCTCATGTAAAAGCCCATACTTGATCTTCCATGAAGATAGAGCTGAGCTTCGGACGCGTCAGCAGTTACTTCCGAAGCTTGTGTTGGCATTTCATGTCAACCAACCTATCGTGGTGCCAGTTGCTACTGACTCCTCAAATTCTTCAAAGTCCTTGGATGTTGTAAGGGCTCTGAAGATCTATGTGATGAGGACTACTTGTCACAGAATATCAGATCCCAAGAAAATTGGGTGTCCTGCTTCTAAGCAGGCGATCTCTCCCTGGATCAGATTCACTATTCAGCATGCTTATTCTATGGCTGGATTGCCGTGTCCAAAATCTGTTAAGGCCCACTCTACTCGTAAGGTGGGGTCTTCCTGGGTGGCTGCCCGGGGTGTCTCGGCGTTACAACTTTGCCGAGCGGCAACTTGGTCTGGGTCGAACACGTTTGCGAAGTTCTACAAGTTCGATACTTTGGCCTCTGATTATCTGAAGTTCAGTCAATCAGTTCTGCAGGAGCCTCCACACTCTCCCTTTCATTCTGGGTGCTTTCGTACATCCCCATGGTACTGATGTGGACCCCAGCATCCTCTAGGACACATGTTCTCAAACTCGGTCCTCAGGACCCCACACAGTGCATGTTTTGCAGGTAACCCAGCAGGTGCACAGGTGTATTAATTACTCACTGACACATTGTAAAAGGTCCACAGGTGGAGCTAATTATTTCACTTGCGATTCTGTGAGGAGACCTGCAAAACATGCACCGTGTGGGGTCCTGAGGACCGAGTTTAAGAACCTATGCTCTAGGACGTAAGAGAAAATAGGATTTTGGTTACCTACCGGTTAATCCTTTTCTCGTAGTCTGTAGAGGATGCTGGGCGCTCGCCCAGTGCTTCGTTTTCCTGCAATCGTTATCTGGTTAAGTACAACTTTGTTTAGTTATGTACTGCATTGTTACTTGGTAAGTAATGTTTCAGCAGTTGCTGAGTTTTTCAAGCTAGTTAGCTTGATGTGCCTTGTATGTGTGAGCTGGTGTGAATCTCGAAAGAAGGTTGGTAGAGTCTGCACAGGATCACTCTATCTAAATGTTTAATGTTTACAATAATATAATTAAAGCTATAGCTCTAGTATAAACCAACATCTGGCCAAGTTTATAAAACAAATAATTGGTATTAGGCGCTGGGTTGGTGGTGCTCCCAGAAATAGTTCAGTAAACTATTTGTAAAAATGGTTCCCGTATAGTACCGGAGCCAAGGAGAAAAAAGAGAAAGACTATGTGTCTCTTCTGGGGCACACTTTTATTGAAAATTATGTAATGTGTTCTGTTTAAAATATAACTTTTATTTGCAACCCTCTTAAAATAATGGCTATGAGGCAAAAAGAAAAAAAGAAGAAATACTAACAATTAAAGATAACATTATCAATCCAGGTAAACATCACATGATATAATCTAAGTTTGGCTTAATGGCTCTGTGAACGAAAATATGTATGTGTCTCCAATATTGAAAATTATATATATTTTATATGTATGTATAATGTCTTCTTCCTGAAATTGTGACAGTATAACCTATAATAGGGATATACCAGGAAGAAGAAAAATCTACAGTATGATATGTACCGGGCTCCACCCTAATCCCTGAATGGATATAAATTACACAAAAATATAGATATGAAATTATGAGTGGTTCTAGGTCCTGTGTCCTTGGTTCGGAGAAAAATACTTGCAGTACCCGGTATTCCCTGGTGGTCTCCCAACCAGGTACTGACCTGGCCCACAGTGATTGGCTTCCAAGATCAGACGAGGTTGGGCATACTCAGTATGGTTTGACCGCAGGTAGATATATCACACCTGATGACACCAGGAACCTTGTGTTGTGGACTCTGAGAGAAATCCCAAAAGTTTCTTGTAGAAATCCAAAGTTTCTTGTAGGATTATTGATTGCTCCCAAATTAAGAAACCAGTGATGCTTGGTATTCTCTGATGGTCTCCCAGACCTGGTACTGAAATGGCCCACTTGGTCTTGGCTTCAAAAAATCTGATGAAGTGAGGCCTCTTTCGTGTTGTAGACCTTGGGTGGATAAATCACATCTAATAATTGCTGGAAGTCCTATAGAAACCAAGACAGTAGGGGGCTATAATCTGGAGGTGTGTGATGGGGCTCCCCAGGTTTGTAGAAGTCCTGAAGGAATGATGGTGTGACCCTGCTGTGATATAGGTGAGTTATAAAGTAAAAAGGGGGGAGATATAGAAAAAGTATCAGAAAAAAAAGAGGGAGGAAAAAGGGGATCAGGTTTTGTTGCTCACCACTTCTGCTTTTTAATCATCTGCCTGGGCATCGAATGAAAAAATGAGAGGGTGGTGAGAGACAACACTGATACCGAAGAAAGATAGGTAAACACTTCTACTGTCCTGTTTTATAACATGATAGTGCTCTGTTTACATATTGCCTTGCAGAGCCACCCAAATTGTTTAAACAGAATGAGAGGGTGTTCCAGAAATTTCATATGATTTGAAAAAGTGTTGCTTTATAGGAAAATACTCAGGTAATAATCTGTGGTGAATCACATGTTTGATCCAAAATAATTAGATGATAATCTCTGATAAATCACGTGCAATCCACAACTGCTCAAAACAGTCCGCAACCTATTTCAAATTCGCAGTTTATCCAAAAATCCCCTATTAAGAACCATAAAATTGGTAATTGGTAGGTATTAACAAATTAATAGTATATCCTGGACAATGATGCGGCTTGCTGAAAAATGTAGTATATTCCCATTATTAAACATATTTCCCTGGTTAATGTAAGAGATATGTATATCTCCCTTTTACTTATCAATTTATCAAAAAGGATGTATCAAAAAAAAATATATATATACATGTGATCCCACAAGTGGTTAATGAAGCTGTCAATGAATGAAACAAAAAACAGATTACCAGGGAAAACTGAGTCCGATGTAAAGTCAGGAATGCCCAGAGACCTACTATTCAGTGGAGGAGTAGAATACCCCCACAGGTTGCTGGACGCCGCTCCTGAATGTCCGTTGAGAGGGGTGAGCCTGGCAGGGAGACGCCGGTGTCCGCGGTCCGCCGACCGGAAGTTCGGAACACTGGAACCGGAAGTGACATGTGTTTCGCTCAGGAGAGCTTGTTCACTGGATGCCTGTTCCCCGGCTCCCTTGCGCTGGCTTATAAAGACATAGTGGGTCCAATTAATTGGTAGTAAATTGGTAATAAACTAGTTGAATCATTAATCAAGTCCCCTATATTGAACTGAAACACTAATAGACGTAGAGAATATGTAGATTACGGCATTAAATAGGAATTAGGCTATATTTGAAAATATATATAGATTTAGACTGGATCCAATTGATTGGAAAATACACTTACTGGGACCCGATAGATAATTAGTTTAAATTGAACACAGAATAATGGAACTTACTATTTGTTGGAGGGAGTGGATATGACAGAAAGGGATGGAATTGAATATAATTGGAGAAGAACTTAATTGTAGTAAAGGTGTATAAAAATTGTCAAAAAATGAATGAAAAGAATTGATTAGGGGTGGGAATCGGAGGGATTAATATTGCTGAATCGATATATTAGTGCAATGAATAATAAATGAATAAAATATAATGAAAAATGAATAATGAGTAATGAAAATAAAATAAAATAAATGAAAAAATGATAAAAATGATAAAATATAAATCTAAAAATAAATATAAATAATAAATATATAAAAAAAAATGAAAATAATAAATATAAAAAAAAAAAAATAAGTGTAAATATAAAAATAAATCAATAAATATAATAATAAATAAATAGAGAACAAAAAGAAGAGAAGAGAGGACTGAGGTGTGGGGGAGGGCTAGGATAATCAATGTGTCAGAGTGAAACGGGGATAAAGAAGCGATGAGTGACAGTGAAGAAGGAAAAAATGGGGGGGAAACTTGAAGTTCAGATAGAACCTCTGAGAAAATGAATGACCGTGAGAAAACAATTAGTGTGAGAATAATATAAACTGTGACCAAAATGCATTGGTTCTAGGATAAGAAAAAGCTTATTATAAAAAAGGTTGATTGTGAAAGTGTGTGATTATGCAAATGTGGGATAGTGAGACCAAGTGGAGGTTCCTGGCAATAGAAATGAATAAAAATAAATAAATAAAGGGGGTCTGGGACCTATAATAAATGAGTGAAATTTGGACTCTAAGAGGTACCTAGAAGTTTCTTAAAATTAATTATTTCTGGGTGTGATGGTATTTATAAAAAGACATTGTAACTGATGTATTGGTTGAATCCATTGGAGGCTAATGTATCTAATCTGAAAGTCCATTTGCTTTCATTTTTAAGGAGTGTAGCCATAATGTCTCCCCCTCTGATTTCCATTTTAACTTGTTCCAAACCGCATATTTTTAAATCCTGTGAGGAACAGGAATGTTTCTGTAAAAAGTGTCTGGAGACCGTGGTTAATTGCTTCATTCTTTGTTGGTCCCTGCTTGCATTCCTGATGTTACTCATATGCTCAAGGGCCCTGTGCTTCAACATGCGTGTAGTAATTCCTATATATTTAAGATTGCATGGGCATGAGATGCAGTAAACTACATTGGTACTCTTGCAATTAAAGAAATCCTTGATTTTAATGGTGTCCCCATATTTGTCCATCGTTGCTTGCAGATTAACTATATGCTCACAGATTTTGCCACTTCCACATGGGTAACTTCCTATTAGGACAGGGTCTCGTGCCGGTCTTGATATAAAGTGACTTTTGACAAAATGGTCTCTCAGATTTGGAGAGCGTCTCCAGCTGAGATCTATTGTGTTGTTGAGTTTTTGTGATAAGTCATTATCAGACAGCAAAATGGACCAATGTCGTTGTAGGATGGATTTAATTTCTTTCCACTCTTCACAGAAATCACCCACGAATCAAATTGTCATATTGTCATTAGTGGTCTTTGGTTCCTGGAAAATTAATGACTCTCTCGAGGTCTGGAAAACGATCTTTTTAGCTTTTTTGATGGACCTGGAGCTATAACCTCATTCTTTTAATCTGTGTACCAGTTCTTTGCTACGAGTAGCAAATATTTCATCATTGGAACAATTTCTTCGTAGGCATAAAAATTCCCCTTTGGGAATGTTGGTAATTGTAGGGGGAAAATGCGAGCTAGTTTGATGTAGTAGAGTGTTAGTAGAGGTGCTCTTGCGAAAAATATCAGTTGAAAGCAGATTTTGTTCATCTCTGTAGATTTGAAGATCCAGAAAGGAAATACTATTTGCGTTGCATTCAAAAGTAAACTTAATATTTAAGTCATTGTTGTTCAGATGATTGATGAAAATCCCAAGTTCCTCAGTTGTTCCACTCCAAATCAAAAGGATATCGTCAATATAGCGGGTCCACAACGTGACATGTTTGATATGTTCCTCCATTCTGTCCGTGAATACAAACTCCCTCTCCCACCACCCCAGGAAGAGGTTCACATATGTGGGGGCACAAGCTGCCCCCATTGCTGTAACCCTCTTCTGGGTGTAGAAGAGGTTGTTAAAAGTAAAATAGTTATGATGTAATACAAATTGTAAGAGTTGGAGCAAAAAAAGATGGAATTCGGTCATTTCTTACATTTTAAGAAAATATTCAACCGCCCGTATACCCAATTCATGTCGGATACATATGTATAGAGCCTCCACATCTAAGCTGACGAAAAGATGAGTTTCTTCCAATTCTATGGTGTTAATTTTCCGAAGGACATCGGTAGTGTCCTTGGTATAGGATGGAAGGCTCATTACATGATCTCTCAAATGTGTATCTAAGAAGATACAGGCTTTCTCAAATAATCCTCCATTGACTGATACAATTGGCCATCCTGGAGGATTAAGCAGGTTTTTATGTACCTTCGGTAGGAGGTAAAACATTGGAATTCTGGAGTTAGTGACAGACAGATATTCATGTTCTATTTTGGTTATGGTACCTGATTGGAAAGCTTGATCTACAATTCACATATACTGTTGCGTATAGTTAGCTGTGGGATCAAACAAACATTTTTTGTAGCAGGATTGATCGTCAAGTTGTTTGTTTGCTTCTATCAAATACATTTCCACTGGCCAAATCACCACATTCTCCCCTTTATCCGAGGGTTTAATCAGAATGCGATTCCATGCTTGGATTTCTCTGATAGCTTTCCTTTCATTTTTGGATAAGTTACCTACTGGCTTGGAAAATTTTCTTTTTCGGTATAGTTTATCCAGATCCCGGGAGACCAGGTTGGTGAATACCTTAACCTCCGGGCAAGTGTTTTCATTAGGAAAAAAAGTAGATTTTTTCTTTAATGTAGTCCTTTTTGATTGTATAGGTATTGTGGTATCCATAAGTTCTTCCAAGGCTTCCAAAGCTTCTTGTTCCTGAGATGACATCATGGCCGTAGGTGACTGGTCAGAATCAGACTCCCCTAAGAATGGTTGTTTGGAAAAATATTTAGCCAGTAATAATTTACGACCAAAGAGTTACAGATTCACCTGCCATTGGAATCTGTTGAATTTGGCTGTGGGTGAAAAACTGAGGCCTTTCCCAAGTACCCTTTTTTGATCTTCCATCAGGAACTGTTTGGATAAATTAACAATCTGCAATTGAATCGGATCATAGTTTATTTCTGATTCCTGCGGTTTGGGTATCTGTTGGGAGATGGGGACCCCCATTTTTCCCGGCTTCTTCTTCTTACTCCGCCTTGTTTTTCTCTGACGTCCTAAGTGGATGCTGGGACTCTGTAAGGACCATGGGGAATAGCGGCTCCGCAGGAGACTGGGCACAACTAAAGAAAGCTTTAGGACTACCTGGTGTGCACTGGCTCCTCCCTCTATGACCCTCCTCCAGACCTTAGTTAGAATCTTGTGCCCGGCTGAGCTGGATGCACACTAGGGGCTCTCCTGAGCTCCTAGAAAAAGAAAGTTTAATTTAGTTTTTTATTTTCAGTGAGATCTGCTGGCAACAGACTCACTGCTACGAGGGACTAAGGGGAGAAGAAGCGAACCTACCTGCTTGCAGCTAGCTTGGGCTTCTTAGGCTACTGGACACCATTAGCTCCAGAGGGATCGAACACAGGGCCCGACCTCGATCGTCCGGTCCCGGAGCCGCGCCGCCTTCCCCCTTACAGAGCCAGAAGCAAGAAGACGGTCCTGGAAATCGGCGGCAGAAGACTTCGGTCTTCATCAAGGTAGCGCACAGCACTGCAGTTGTGCGCCATTGCTTCCCATGCACACCTCACACTCCGGTCACTGATGGGTGCAGGGCGCTGGGGGGGGGGGGGGCGCCCTGGGCTGCAATATTAAGTACCTTGGCTGGCAAAACTACACATAATATAGTCATAGAGACTATATATGTGTAAAATCCCCTGCCAGATATACCTACAAAAAAGCGGGAGAAGTCTGCCGAAAAAGGGGCGGGGCTATCTCCCTCAGCACACTGGCGCCATTTTCCCTCACAGCTCCGCTGGAAGGATCGCTCCCAGGCTCTCCCCTGCAGTTTCCAGACTACATAGGGTAAAAAAGAGAGGGGGGGCACTAAATTTAGGCGCAATATTGTGTATACAAGCAGCTATTGGGAAAATCACTCAGTTACAGTGTTAATCCCTGTGTATATATAGCGCTCTGGTGTGTGCTGGCATACTCTCTCTCTGTCTCCCCAAAGGGCTTTGTGGGGTCCTGTCCTCAGTCAGAGCATTCCCTGTGTGTGTGCGGTGTGTCGGTACAGCTGTGTCGACATGTTTGATGAGGAGGCTTATGTGGAGGCGGAGCAGATGCCGATAAATGTGATGTCACCCCCTGTGGGGCCGACACCTGAGTGGATGGATAGGTGGAAGGTATTAACCGACAGTGTCAACTCCTTACATAAAAGGCTGGATGACGTAACAGCTGTGGGACAGCCAGCTTCTCAGCCCGCGCCTGCCCAGGCGTCTCAAAGGCCATCAGGGGCTCAAAAACGCCCGCTACCTCAGATGGCAGACACAGATGTCGACACGGAGTCTGACTCCAGTGTCGACGAGGTTGAGACATATACACAATCCACTAGGTACATCTGTTGCATGATCTCGGCAATGAAAAATGTGTTACACAGTTCTGACATTAACCCAAGTACCACAAAAAAGGGGTTTTATGTTTGGGGAGAAAAAGCAGCCAGTGTTTTGTTCCCCCATCAGATGAGTGAATGAAGTGTGTGAAGAAGCGTGGGTTCCCCCGATAAGAAACTGGTAATTTCTAAAAAGTTACTGATGGCGTACCCTTTCCCGCCAGAGGATAGGTCACGTTGGGAGATATCCCCTAGGGTGGATAAGGCGCTCACACATTTGTCAAAAAAGGTGGCACTGCCGTCTTAGGATACGGCCACTTTGAAGGAGCCTGCTGATAAAAAGCAGGAGGCTATCCTGAAGTCTGTATATACACACTCAGGTACTATATTGAGACCTGCAATTGCCTCAGCATGGATAGTGCTGCTACAGCATGGTCTATTACCCTGTCAGGACAGGGATACTATTTTGCTAACCATAGAGCATATTAAAGACGTCGTCTTATATATGGTGGATGCACAGAGGGATATTTGTCGGCTGGCATCCAGAATTAATGCAATGTCCATTCTGCCAGGAGGGTATTAGGGACCCGGCAGTTGACAGGCGATGCTGACTTTAGAAGGCACATGAAGATTCTGCCTTATAAGGGTGAGGAATTGTTTGGGGATGGTCTCTGGGACCTCGTATCCACAGCAACAGCTGGGAAAGAATTTTTTTTACCTCAGGTTTCCTCACAGCCTAAGAAAGCACCGTATTATCAGGTACAGTCCTTTCGGCTTCAGAAAAGCAAGCGGGTTAAAGGCGCTTCCTTTCTGCACAGAGACAAGGGAAGAGGGAAAAAGCTGCACCAGACAGCCAGTTCCCAGGATCAAAAATCTTCCCCCGCTTCCTCTGAGTCCACCACATGACGCTGGGGCTCCACAGGTGGAGCCAGGTGCAGTGGGGGCGCGTCTCGGGAACTTCAGCGACCAGTGGGCTTGCTCACAGGTGGATCCCTGGGTTCTGCAAGTAGTATCACTGGGATACAAGCTGGAGTTCGAGGCGACTCCCCCTCGCCGTTACCTCAAATCAGCCTTGCCTGCTGCCCTCGAGGGGAGGTAGCACTGGCGGCAATTCACAAGCTGTACTCCAGCAGGTGATAATCAAGGTACCCCTCCTTCAACAAGGCCGGGTTTACTATTCCACAATGGTTGTGGTACCGAAACCAGACGGTTCGGTGAGACCCATTCTAAAATTGAAATCCTTGAACACTTATATACGAAGGTTCAAGTTCAAAATGGAATCGCTCAGGGCGGTTATTGCAAGCCTGGACGAAGGGGATTACATGGTATCACTGGACATCAAGGATGCTTACCTGCATGTCCCCATTTACCCTCCTCACCAGGAGTACCTCAAAATTGTGGTACAGGACTGTCATTACCAATTCCAGACGTTGCCGTTGGTCTGTCCCCGGCACCGAGGGTATTTACCAAAGTAATGGCCGAAATGATGATACTCCTTCGAAAAAGGGAGTTATAATTATCCCGTACTTGGACGATCTCCTTATAAAGGCGAGGTCCAGGGAGCAGTTGTTGGTCGGAGTAGCACTATCTCATGAAGTGCTACAACAGCACGGCTGGATTCTGAATATTCCAAAGTCGCAGCTGGTTCCTACGACGCGTCTACTGTTCCTGGGTATGGTTCTGGACACAGAACAGGAAAAAGTGTTTCTCCCGGAGAAGGCCAAGGAGTTGTCATCTCTAGTCAGAGACCTCCTAAAACAAATACAGGTGTCGGTGCATCAATGCACGCGAGTCCTGGGGAAGATGGTAGCTTCTTACGAAGAAATTCCATTCGGCAGGTTCCATGCAAGGATCTTCCAGTGGGATCTGTTGGACAAGTGGTCCGGGTCGCATCTTCAGATGCATCGGCTGATAACCCTGTCTCCAAGGGCCAGGGTGTCGCTGTTGTGGTGGCTGCAGAGTGCTCATCTTCTAGAGACTGGGTCCTGGTGACCACGGATGCCAGCCTTCAAGGCTGGGAGGCAGTCACACAGGGAAGAAACTTCCAAGGACTATGGTCGAGTCAGGAGACTTCCCTACACATAAATATTCTGGAACTAAGGGCCATTCACAATGCCCTAAGTCAGGCTAGACCCCTGCTTCAACACCAGCTGGTGCTGATCCAGTCAGACAACATCACGGCGGTCGCCCATGTAAACCAACAGGGCAGCACAAGAAGCAGGATGGCGATGGCAGAAGCCACAAGGATTTTCCGATGGGCGGAAAATCATGTGTTAGCACTGTCAGCAGTGTTCATTCCCGGAGTGGACAACTGGGAAGCAGACTTTCTCAGCAGGCACGACCTCCACCCGGGAGAGGGGGGACTTCATCCAGAAGTCTTCCAAATGATTGTACACCATTGGGAAAGGCCACAGGTGGACATGATGGCGTCCCGCCTCAACAAAAAGCTAAAAAGATATTGCGCCAGGTCAAGGGACCCTCAGGCGATAGCTGTGGACGCTCTGGTAACACAGTGGGGGTACCAGTCGGTGTATGTGTTCCCTCCTCTGCCTCTCATACCCGAGGTACTGAGAATAATAAGAAGGAGAGGAGTAAGAACTATTCTCGTGGTTCCGGATTGGCCAAGAAGAGCTTGGTACCCAGAACTTTAAAAAAAAATGATCTCAGAGGACCCATGGCCTCTGCCGCTCAGACAGGACCTGCTGCAGCAGGGGCCCTGTCTGTTCCAAGACTTACTGCGGCTGCGTTTGACGGCATGGCGGTTGAACGCCGGATCCTGAAGGAAAAGGGCATTCCGGAGGAAGTCATCCCTACGCTGATTAAAGCTAGGAAAGAAGTGACCGCAAACCATTATCATCGCATATGGCGAAAATATGTTGCGTGGTGTGAGGCCAGGAAGGCCCAACGGAGGAATTTCAGTTGGGCCGTTTTCTGCACTTCCTACAGTCAGGGGTGACTATGGGCCTAAAATTGGGTTCCATTAAGGTCCAGATTTCGGCTCTGTCGATTTTCTTCCAGAAAGAACTGGCTTCACTGCCTGATGTTCAGACATTTGTTAAGGGAGTGCTGCATATTCAGCCCCCTTTTGTGCCTCCAGTGGCACCTTGGGATCACAACGTGGTGTTGGATTTCCTAAAGTCACATTGGTTTGAGCCACTAAAAACTGTGGATTTGAAATATCTCACGTGGAAAGTGGTCATGCTGTTGGCCTTGGCTTCGGCCAGGCGTGTGTCAGAATTGGCGGCTTTGTCATATAAAAGCCCTTATCTGATTTTCCATATGGATAGGGCAGAATTGAGGACTCGTCCCCAGTTTATCCCGAAGGTGGTATCAGCTTTTCATTTGAACCAACCTATTGTAGTGCCTGCGGCTACTAAAGACTTGGAGGATTCCAAGTTGTTGGACGTAGTCAGGACCCTGAAAATTTATGTTTCCAGGGCAGCTAGTGTCAGGAAAACTGACTCGCTATTTATCCTGTATGCACCCAACAAGCTGGGTGCTCCTGCTTCAAAGCAGACTATTGCTCGCTGGATTTGTAGTACGATTCAGCTTGCACATTCTGCGGCTGGACTGCCGCATCCTAGATCAGTGAAAGCCCATTCCACGAGGAAGGTGGGCTCTTCTTGGGCGGCTGCCCGAGGGGTCTCGGCTTTACAACTTTGCCGAGCAGCTACTTGGTCGGGGTCAAACACATTTGCTAAATTTTACAAGTTTGATACCCTGGCTGAGGAGGACCTAGAGTTTGCTCATTCAGTGCTGCAGAGTCATCCGCACTCTCCCGCCCGTTTGGGAGCTTTGGTATAATCCCCATGGTCCTTACGGAGTCCCAGCATCCACTTAGGACGTCAGAGAAAATAAGATTTTACTCACCGGTAAATCTATTTCTCGTAGTCCGTAGTGGATGCTGGGCGCCCATCCCAAGTGCGGATTGTCTGCAATACTTGTATATAGTTATGGTTAACTAAAGGGTTATTGTTGAGCCATCCGTTGAGAGGCTCAGTTATATTTCATACTGTTAACTGGGTATAGTATCACGAGTTATACGGTGTGATTGGTGTGGCTGGTATGAGTCTTACCCGGGATTCAAAATCCTTCCTTATTGTGTCAGCTCTTCCGGGCACAGTATCCTAACTGAGGTCTGGAGGAGGGTCATAGAGGGAGGAGCCAGTGCACACCAGGTAGTCCTAAAGCTTTCTTTAGTTGTGCCCAGTCTCCTGCGGAGCCGCTATTCCCCATGGTCCTTACGGAGTCCCAGCATCCACTACGGACTACGAGAAATAGATTTACCGGTGAGTAAAATCTTATTTTCTTTTCTTTTTGTGTTGAAATCCTGTGCACCTCGGGTTTGTTCTAAAAAACCGGATACTGTACTGTTTTCTCGTCTGAAGGTCATGTTAATCCTGGAGTCCCGCACCTGGTTATCGTATTCGTCTATACTTGAGAGTTCCGTTTCCGAAGATGATGGAGTATGAGGATATCCTGAAAAACACCCTTTCCTGGTGGGTCTGGTCCAATAAAAGACCCTGTTGTTAATGAAATCCCTTTTGTCCCTTGAAAACTTGCTCTTTTTACGATCTTTTATGGTCTGCTCATAGACCTGCAAGTCTTTCTTGATGTTCTCAAATTTACTCTGGAACTTGGAGTTTTGTTCTGTTCCAAATTCTTGCCTAATTTATCAATTTCTTTTGAGCAGTCGTCTAGGACAAAATTATTATGTTTAATTAGGATACAAATCAAATCTTGTGAACATTTCAACAATGTTGTTTCCCACTCCTGTTTCAAATTGTCTGTAAATAATTCATATGAAGGGAAGAGTTTTGGTCTAAGACCTCTTGGTACTAATTTCTGTTTGTGGTAATTTTCCAGGCTCATTAGATCCCAATTGACTCTGGTTTGGCGTTGTAATAAGTATTTAAGTTTTTGACAATCTTCCTCCCAGTTCTGATCTACAGTGTCAGAATTAATGTCAGTAGGAAAAATATTTTCTAAATCTTCCGTTCTACGTCTAGTGCTAAGTTCATTTTTGAGACTGAAGCTGGTCATATTAAGCAAGGGAGTTGCAGAGAGTAAAAAAGAAAGAAGGGGATTTATGATCACAATGGATCCGTGTCAGACTCAAGAAAACTGAGATCAAACTGAGTATACAAAGTACACCGAAAGAAGGTTGGTAGAGTCTGCACAGGATCACTCTATCTAAATGTTTAATGTTTAAGATAATATCATTAAAGCTATAGCTCTAGTATAAACCAACATCTGGCCAAGTATATAAAACAAATAATTGGTATTAGGCACTGGGTTGGTGGTGCTCCCAGAAATAGTTCAGTAAACTATTTGTAAAGAATGGTTCCCATATAGTACCGGAGCCAAGGAGAAAAAAGAGAAAGACTATGTGTCTCTTCTGGGGCACACTTTTATTGAAAATTATGTAATGTGTTCTGTTTAAAATATAACTTTTATTTGCAACCCTCTTAAAATAAATGCTATGAGGCAAAAAGAAAAAAAGAAGAAATACTAACAATTAAAGATAACATTATCATTCCAGGTAAACATCACATGATGTAATTTAAGTTTGGCTTAATGGCTCTGTGAACGAAAATATGTATGTGTCTCCAATATTGAAAATTATATATATTTTATATGTATGTATAATGTCTTCTTCCTGAAATTGTGACAGTATAACCTATAATAGGGATATACCAGGAAGAAGAAAAATCTACAGTATGACATGTACCGGGCTCCACCCTAATCCCTGAATGGATATAAATTACACAAAAATATGGATATGAAATTATGAGTGGTTCTAGGTCCTGTGTCCTTGGTTCGAATAAAAATACCTGCAGTACCCGGTATTCCCTGGTGGTCTCCCAACCAGGTACTGACCTGGCCCACAGTGCTTGGCTTCCAAGATCAGACGAGTTTGGGCATACTCTGTATGGTTTGACCGCAGGTAGATATATCACACCTGATGACACCAGGGACCTTGTGTTGTGGACTCTGAGAGAAATCCCAAAAGTTTCTTGTAGAAATCCAAAGTTTCTTGTAGGATTATTGATTGCTCCCAAATCAAGAAACCAGAGATGCCTGGTATTCTCTGATGGTCTCCCAGACCTGGTACTGAAATGGCCCACTTGGTCTTGGCTTCAAAAAATCTGATGAAGTGAGGCCTCTTTCGTGTTGTAGACCTTGGGTGGATAAATCACATCTAATAATTGCTGGAAGTCCTATAGAAACCAAGACAGTAGGGGGCTATAATCTGGAGGTGTGTGATGGGGCTCCCCAGCTTTGTAGAAGTCCTGAAGGAATGATGGTGTGACCCTGCTGTGATATAGGTGAGGTATAAAGGAAAAAGGGGAGAGATATAGAAAAAGTATCAGAAAGAAAAAGAGGGAGGAAAAGGGGGATCAGGTTTTGTTTCTCACCACTTCTGCTTTTTAATCATCTGCCTGGGCATCGAATGAAAAAATGAGAGGGTGGTGAGAGACAACACTGATACCGAAGAAAGATAGGGAAACACTTCTACTGTCCTGTTTTATAATATGATGGTGCTCTGTTTACATATTGCCTTGCAGAGCCACCCAAATTGTTTAAACAGAATGAGAGGGTGTTCCAGAAATTTCATATGATTTGAAAAAGTGTTGCTTTATAGGAAAATACTCAGGTAATAATCTGTGGTGAATCACGTGTTTGATCCAAAATAATTAGATAATAATCTCTGATAAATCACGTGCAATCCACAACTGCTCAAAACAGTCCGCAACCTATTTCAAATTCGCAGTGTATCCAAAAATCCCCTATTAAGAACCATAAAATTGGTAATTGGTAGGTATTAACAAATTAATAGTATATCCTGGACAATGATGCGGCTTGTTGAAAAATGTAGTATATTCCCATTATTAAACATATTTCCCTGGTTAATGTAAGAGATGTGTATATCTCCCTATTACTGATAAATTTATCAAAAAGGATGTATCAAAAAAATATATATATACATGTGATCCCACAAGTGGTTAATGAAGCTGTCAATGAATGAAACAAAAAACAGATTACCAGGGAAAACTGAGTCCGATGTAAAGTCAGGAATGCCCAGAGACCTACTATTCAGTGGAGGAGTAGAATACCCCCACAGGTCGCTGGATGCCGCTCCTGAACGTCCTAAGTGGATGCTGGGGACTCCGTAAGGACCATGGGGAATAGCGGCTCCGCAGGAGACTGGGCACAAAAGTAAAGCTTTAGAACTACCTGGTGTGCACTGGCTCCTCCCCCTATGACCCTCCTCCAAGCCCCAGTTAGATTTTTTTGCCCGAACGAGAAGGGTGCACACTAGGTGGCTCTCCTGAGCTGCTTAGTGAAAAGTTTAGTTTTAGGTTTTTTATTTTCAGTGAGACCTGCTGGCAACAGGCTCACTGCATCGAGGGACTAAGGGGAGAAGAAGCGAACTCACCTGCGTGCAGAGTGGATTGGGCTTCTTAGGCTACTGGACATTAGCTCCAGAGGGACGATCACAGGCCCAGCCATGGATGGGTCCCAGAGCCGCGCCGCCGGCCCCCTTACAGAGCCAGAAGACAGAAGAGGTCCGGAAAATCGGCGGCAGAAGACGTCCTGTCTTCAACAAGGTAGCGCACAGCACTGCAGCTGTGCGCCATTGCTCTCAGCACACTTCACACTCCGGTCACTGAGGGTGCAGGGCGCTGGGGGGGGGGGCGCCCTGAGACGCAATAAAAACACCTTGGATGGCAAAAAATGCATCACATATAGCTCCTGGGCTATATGGATGAATTTAACCCCTGCCAGAATACATAGAAAAACGGGAGATAAGGCCGCCGATAAGGGGGCGGAGCCTATCTCCTTAGCACACTGGCGCCATTTTCCCTCACAGCTCCGTTGGAGGGAAGCTCCCTGGCTCTCCCCTGCAGTCACTACACTACAGAAAGGGTTAAAAAAAGAGAGGGGGGCACTAATTACGCGCAGTATTAAAAGATACAGCAGCTATAAGGGGAAAAACACTTATATAAGGTTATCCCTGTATATATATATAGCGCTCTGGTGTGTGCTGGCAAACTCTCCCTCTGTCTCCCCAAAGGGCTAGTGGGGTCCTGTCCTCTATCAGAGCATTCCCTGTGTGTGTGCTGTATGTCGGTACGTTTGTGTCGACATGTATGAGGAGAAAAATGATGAGGAGACGGAGCAGATTGCCTGTAATAGTGATGTCACCCCCTAGGGGGTCGACACCTGAGTGGATGAACTGTTGGAAGGAATTACGTGACAGTGTCAGCTCTGTATAAAAGACAGTGGTTGACATGAGACAGCCGGCTACTCAGCTTGTGCCTGTCCAGACGTCTCATAGGCCGTCAGGGGCTCTAAAACGCCCGTTACCTCAGATGGCAGATATAGACGCCGACACGGATACTGACTCCAGTGTCGACGGTGAAGAGACAAATGTGACTTCCAGTAGGGCCACACGTTACATGATTGAGGCAATGAAAAATGTTTTACACATTTCTGATAATACGAGTACCACCAAAAAGGGGTATTATGTTCGGTGAGGAAAAACTACCTGTAGTTTTCCTGAATCTGAGAAATTAAATGAGGTGTGTGATGAAGCGTGGGTTTCCCCTGATAACAACTGATAATTTCTAAAATGTTATTGGCATTATATCCTTTCCCGCCAGAGGTTAGGGTGCGTTGGGAAACACCCCCTAGGGTGGATAAAGCGCTCACACGCTTGTAAGAATAAGGGCTCTACCCTCTCCTGAGATGGCCGCCCTTAAGGTTCCTGCTGATAGAAAGCAGGAGGGTATCCTAAAATGTATTTACACACATACTGGTGTTATACTGCGACCAGCAATCGCCTCAGCCTGGATGTGCAGTGCTGGGTTGGCGTGGTCGGATTCCCTGACTGAAAATATTGATATATCATTGCCTATAGAGCATTTAATAGATGCATTTCTATATATGCGTGATGCACAGCGGAATATTTGCCGACTGGCATCAAGTCTAAGTGCGTTGTCCATTTCTGCCAGTAGAGGGTTATGGACACGACAATGGTCAGGTGATGCGGATTCCAAACGGCATTTGGAAGTATTGCCTTATTAAGGGGAGGAGTTATTTGGGGTCGGTCTTTCAGACCTGGTGGCCACGGCAACAGCTGGGAAATCCACGTTTGTACCCCAGGTCGCCTCTCAACATAAGAAGACGCCGTATTATCAGGCGCAGTCTTTTCGTGGGCAAGCGGGCGAAAGGTTCCTCATTTCTGCCCCGTGACAGAGGGAGAGGAAAAAGGCTGCAGAAATCAGCCAGTTCCCAGGAACAGAAGCCCTCTCCCGCCTCTGCCAAGCCCTCAGTATGACGCTGGGGCTTTACAAGCAGAACCAGGCACGGTGGGGGCCCGTCTCAATGAATTTCAGCGCGCAGTGGGCTCACTCGCAAGTAGACCCCTGGATCCTTCAGGTGATATCTCAGGGGTACAAATTGGAATTCGAGACGTCTCCCCCTCGCCGTTTCCTAAAGTCGGCTTTACCGATGTCTCCTTCTGACAGGGAGGCAGTTTTGGAAGCCATTCACAAGCTGTATTCCCAGCAGGTGATAATCAAGATACCCCTCCTGCAACAGGGAACGGGGTATTATTCCACACGGTTGTGGTACCGAAGCCAGACGGCTCGGTGAGACCGATTCTAAATCTAAAATCTTGAACACTTACATACGGAGGTTCAAATTCAAGATTGAGTCACTCAGAGCAGTGATTGCGAACCTGGAAGAAGGGGACTACATGATGTCTCGGGACATCAAGGATGCTTACCTTCATGTCCCAATTTACCCTTCTCACCAAGGGTACCTCAGGTTTATGGTACAGAACTGTCACTATCAGTTTCAGACGCTGCCGTATGGATGGTCCACGGCACCCCGGGTCTTTACCAAGGTAATGGCCGAAATGATACTCCTTCGAAGGAAGGGAATTTTAGTTATCCCTTACTTGGACGATTCCCTGATAAGGGTAAGATCCAGGGAACACTTGGAGGTCGGTGTAGCACTATCTCAGGTAGTGTTGCGGCAGCACGATTGGATTCTCAATATTCCAAAATCGCAGCTGATTCCGACGACTCGTCATCTGTTCCTAGGGATGATCCTGGACACAGTCCAGAAAAAGGTGTTTCTCCCGGAGGAGAAAGTCAGGGAGTTATCCGAGCTAGTCGGGAACCTCCTATAACCGAGCCAAGTCTCAGTACATCAATGAAATGGTTCTGGGAAAAATGGTGGCTTCCTATGAAGCAATCCCATTCGGCAGATTCCACGCAAGAACTTTCCAGTGGGACCAGCTAGACAAATGGTCCGGGTCGCATCTTCAAATGCATCAGCGGATAACCCTGGCACCAAGCACAAGGGTGTCTCTCCTGTGGTGGTTGCAGAGTGCTCATCTTCTAGAGGGCCGCACATTCAGGACTGGGTCCTGGTGACCACGGATGCCAGCCTGCGAGGCTGGGGAGCAGTCACACAGGGAAGGAATTTCCAGAGCTTATGATCAAGCCTGGAGACATCACTTCACATAAATATCCTGAAGCTAAGGGCCATTTACAATGCTCTAAGCTCAGCAAGACCTCTGCTTCAAGGTCACCCGGAGTTGATCCATTCGGACAACATCACGGCAGTCACCCACGTAAACAGACAGGGTGACACAAGAAGCAGGAGGGCAATGGCAGAAGCTGCAAGGATTCTTCGCTGGGCGAAAAATCATGTGATAGCACTGTCAGCAATATTCATTCCGGGAGTGGACATCTGGGAAGCAGACTTCCTCAGCAGATACGACCTCCACCCGGGAGAGTGGGGACTTCACCCAGAAGTCTTCCACATGTTTATAAAACTCGACAAGTATTGCGCCAGGTCAAGGGACCCTCAGGCAATAGCTGTAGACGCTCTGGTAACACAGTGGGTGTACCGGTCAGTGTATGTGTTCCCTCCTCTGCCTCTCATACCCAAGGTACTGAGAATTATAAGATGGAGAGGAGTAAGCACTATATTCGTGGTTCCGAATTGGCCAAGATGGACTTGGTAACCGGAACTTCAAGAGATGCTCACGAAAGATCCGTGGCCTCTGCCTCTAAGAAGGGACCTGCTCCAGCAAGGACCCTGTCTGTTCCAAGACTTACCGCGGCTGCGTTTGACGGCATGGCGGTTGAATGCCGGATCCTGAAGGAGAAAGGCATTCCGGATGAAGTCATTCCTATCCTGATCAAAGCCAGGAAAGATATAACCGCAAAACATTACCACCGCATTTGGCGAAAATATGTTGCGTGGTGCGAGGCCAGTAAGGCCCCGACGGAGGAATTTTCAACTAGGTCGATTCCTACATTTCCTGCAAACAGGAGTGTCTATGGGCCTGAAATGGGGGTCCATTAAGGTTCAAATTTCGGCCCTGTCAATTTTCTTCCAAAAAGAACTAGCTTCAGTCCCTGAAGTTCAGACGTTGTGAAAGGGGTACTGTATATACAGCCTCCTTTTGTGCCTCCAGTGGCACCTTGGGATCTAAATGTAGTTTTTGGGTTCCAAAAGTCACATTGGTTTGAACCACTTAAATATGTGGAGTTAAAATATCTCACATGGAAAGTGGTCATGCTGTTGGCCCTGGCCTGGGCCAGGTGCGTGTCAAAATTGGCGGCTTTATCCTGTAAAAGCCCTCATCTGATTTTCCATTCGGACAGGGCGGAATTGAGGACTTGTCCTCAGTTTCTCCCTAAGGTGGTTTTCAGCGTTTCACCTGAATCAACCTATTGTGGTGCCTGCGGCTACTAGGGACTTGGAGGACTCCAAGTTGCTAGACGTTGTCAGAGCCCTGGAAATATAGGTTTCCAGGACGGCTGGAGTCAGAAAATCTGACTCGTTGTTTATTCTGTATGCGCCCAACAAGCTGGGTGCTCCTGCTTCTAAGCAGACTATTGCTCGTTGGATTTGTAGTACAATTCAGCTTGCACATTCTGTGGCAGGCCTGCCACAGCCAAAATCTGTAAAAGCCCATTCCACAAGGAAGGTGGGCTTATCTTGGGCGGCTGCCCGAGGGGTCTCGGCTTTACAACTTTGCCGAGCAGCTACTTGGTCAGGAGCAAATACGTTTGTAAAATTCTACAAATTTGATACCCTGGCTGAGGAGGACCTGGAGTTCTCTCATTTGGTGCTGCAGAGTCATCCGCACTCTCCCGCCCGTTTGGGAGCTTTGGTATAAACCCCATGGTCCTTACGGAGTCCCCAGCATCCACTTAGGACGTTAGAGAAAATAAGAATTTACTTACCGATAATTCTATTTCTCGTAGTCCGTAGTGGATGCTGGGCGCCCATCCCAAGTGCGGATTGTCTGCAATACTGGTACATAGTTATTGTTACCAAAAAAATCGGGTTATTGCTGTAGTGAGCCATCTTTTCTAGAGGCTCCTCTGTTATCATGCTGTTAACTGGGTTTAGATCACAAGTTATATGGTGTGATTGGTGTGGCTGGTATGAGTCTTACCCGGGATTCAAAATCCTTCCTTATTGTGTACGCTCGTCCGGGCACAGTATCCTAACTGAGGCTTGGAGGAGGGTCATAGGGGGAGGAGCCAGTGCACACCAGGTAGTTCTAAAGCTTTACTTTTGTGCCCAGTCTCCTGCGGAGCCGCTATTCCCCATGGTCCTTACGGAGTCCCCAGCATCCACTACGGACTACGAGAAATAGAATTATCGGTAAGTAAATTCTTATTTTTCCTATAAAGCAACACTTTTTCAAATCATATGAAATTTCTGGAACACCCTCTCATTCTGTTTAAACAATTTGGGTGGCTCTGCAAGGCAATATGTAAACAGAGCACCATCATGTTATAAAACAGGACAGTAGAAGTGTTTCCCTATCTTTCTTCAGTATCAGTGTTGTCTCTCACCACCCTCTCATTTTTTCATTCGATGCCCAGGCAGATGATTAAAAGTCAGAAGTGGTGAGCAACAAAACCTGATCCCCTTTTTCCTCCCTCTTTTTCTTTCTGATACTTTTTCTATATCTCCCCCCTTTTTCCTTTATACCTCACCTATATCACAGCAGGATCACACCATCAGTATATCTGTAACTTCAGCCATGCACAGCTGTGCATGTCAGCTGTGCGTTCCAATACTCAAAGCGTTCCTTCTCTAAGCGTCTTGAAAATGAACAGTTAAAAAAACAGTTCCTGCATTGGACTGAACTTAACCATCTTCCTTTTTCTTCTCATCCTCAGGTATGTTCATATCTCCCCATGTAATCTGGCTATTGCTATCTGCACCTATGCAAAACATCCATATTCCAAATGTATGTTCATATCTCCCCATGTAATCTGGCTATTGCTATCTGCACCTATGCAAAACATCCATATTCCAAATGTATGTTCATATCTCCCCATGTAATCTGGCTATTGCTATCTGCACCTATGCAAAACATCCATTTTCCAAATGTATGTTCATATCTCCCCATGTAATCTGGCTATTGCTATCTGCACCTATGCAAAACATCCATATTCCAAATGTATGTTCATATCTCCCCATGTAATCTGGCTATTGCTATCTGCACCTATGCAAAACATCCATATTCCAAATGTATGTTCAAATCATTTGTTAGACAGTTTTGTGATTTTTGCTTTGGTTTGTAATGTAAAATACCTGCGTTTCAAAGCTTGGTCAGTGCCGCATATTTAATTAAGGCTCACTGGGCTGGTGTTTGTTTAGTCAATCACTGTGTAATGTAACACCTTTGATTAGTGGAACATTTGCCTCAGCTGTAGTTGGGTCAATTTCCCATAGTATATCTGTAACTTCAACCATGCACAGCTGTGCATGTCAGCTGTGCGTTCCAATACTCAAAGCGTTCCTTCTCTAAGCGTCTTGAAAATGAACAGTTAAAAAAACAGTTCCTGCATTGGACTGAACTTAACCATCTTCCTTTTTCTTCTCATCCTCAGGTATGTTCATATCTCCCCATGTAATCTGGCTATTGCTATCTGCACCTATGCAAAACATCCATATTCCAAATGTATGTTCATATCTCCCCATGTAATCTGGCTATTGCTATCTGCACCTATGCAAAACATCCATATTCCAAATGTATGTTCATATCTCCCCATGTAATCTGGCTATTGCTATCTGCACCTATGCAAAACATCCATATTCCAAATGTATGTTCATATCTCCCCATGTAATCTGGCTATTGCTATCTGCACCTATGCAAAACATCCATATTCCAAATGTATGTTCATATCTCCCCATGTAATCTGGCTATTGCTATCTGCACCTATGCAAAACATCCATATTCCAAATGTATGTTCAAATCATTTGTTAGACAGTTTTGTGATTTTTGCTTTTGTTTGTAATGTAAAATACCTGCGTTTCAAAGCTTGGTCAGTGCCGCATATTTAATTAAGGCTCACTGGGCTGGTGTTTGTTTAGTCAATCACTGTGTAATGTAACACCTTTGATTAGTGGAACATTTGCCTCAGCTGTAGTTGGGTCAATTTCCCATAGTATATCTGTAACTTCAACCATGCACAGCTGTGCATGTCAGCTGTGCGTTCCAATACTCAAAGCGTTCCTTCTCTAAGCGTCTTGAAAATGAACAGTTAAAAAAACAGTTCCTGCATTGGACTGAACTTAACCATCTTCCTTTTTCTTCTCATCCTCAGGTATGTTCATATCTCCCCATGTAATCTGGCTATTGCTATCTGCACCTATGCAAAACATCCATATTCCAAATGTATGTTCATATCTCCCCATGTAATCTGGCTATTGCTATCTGCACCTATGCAAAACATCCATATTCCAAATGTATGTTCATATCTCCCCATGTAATCTGGCTATTGCTATCTGCACCTATGCAAAACATCCATATTCCAAATGTATGTTCATATCTCCCCATGTAATCTGGCTATTGCTATCTGCACCTATGCAAAACATGCATATTCCAAATGTATGTTCATATCTCCCCATGTAATCTGGCTATTGCTATCTGCACCTATGCAAAACATCCATATTCCAAATGTATGTTCATATCTCCCCATGTAATCTGGCTATTGCTATCTGCACCTATGCAAAACATCCATATTCCAAATGTATGTTCAAATCATTTGTTAGACAGTTTTGTGATTTTTGCTTTTGTTTGTAATGTAAAATACCTGCGTTTCAAAGCTTGGTCAGTGCCGCATATTTAATTAAGGCTCACTGGGCTGGTGTTTGTTTAGTCAATCACTGTGTAATGTAACACCTTTGATTAGTGGAACATTTGCCTCAGCTGTAGTTGGGTCAATTTCCCATAGTATATCTGTAACTTCAACCATGCACAGCTGTGCATGTCAGCTGTGCGTTCCAATACTCAAAGCGTTCCTTCTCTAAGCGTCTTGAAAATGAACAGTTAAAAAAACAGTTCCTGCATTGGACTGAACTTAACCATCTTCCTTTTTCTTCTCATCCTCAGGTATGTTCATATCTCCCCATGTAATCTGGCTATTGCTATCTGCACCTATGCAAAACATCCATATTCCAAATGTATGTTCATATCTCCCCATGTAATCTGGCTATTGCTATCTGCACCTATGCAAAACATCCATATTCCAAATGTATGTTCATATCTCCCCATGTAATCTGGCTATTGCTATCTGCACCTATGCAAAACATCCATATTCCAAATGTATGTTCAAATCATTTGTTAGACAGTTTTGTGATTTTTGCTTTTGTTTGTAATGTAAAATACCTGCGTTTCAAAGCTTGGCCAGTGCCGCATATTTAATTAAGGCTCACTGGGCTGGTGTTTGTTTAGTCAATCACTGTGTAATGTAACACCTTTGATTAGTGGAACATTTGCCTCAGCTGTAGTTGGGTCAATTTCCCATAGTATATCTGTAACTTCAACCATGCACAGCTGTGCATGTCAGCTGTGCGTTCCAATACTCAAAGCGTTCCTTCTCTAAGCGTCTTGAAAATGAACAGTTAAAAAAACAGTTCCTGCATTGGACTGAACTTAACCATCTTCCTTTTTCTTCTCATCCTCAGGTATGTTCATATCTCCCCATGTAATCTGGCTATTGCTATCTGCACCTATGCAAAACATCCATATTCCAAATGTATGTTCATATCTCCCCATGTAATCTGGCTATTGCTATCTGCACCTATGCAAAACATCCATATTCCAAATGTATGTTCAAATCATTTGTTAGACAGTTTTGTGATTTTTGCTTTTGTTTGTAATGTAAAATACCTGCGTTTCAAAGCTTGGTCAGTGCCGCATATTTAATTAAGGCTCACTGGGCTGGTGTTTGTTTAGTCAATCACTGTGTAATGTAACACCTTTGATTAGTGGAACATTTGCCTCAGCTGTAGTTGGGTCAATTTCCCATAGTATATCTGTAACTTCAACCATGCACAGCTGTGCATGTCAGCTGTGCGTTCCAATACTCAAAGCGTTCCTTCTCTAAGCGTCTTGAAAATGAACAGTTAAAAAAACAGTTCCTGCATTGGACTGAACTTAACCATCTTCCTTTTTCTTCTCATCCTCAGGTATGTTCATATCTCCCCATGTAATCTGGCTATTGCTATCTGCACCTATGCAAAACATCCATATTCCAAATGTATGTTCATATCTCCCCATGTAATCTGGCTATTGCTATCTGCACCTATGCAAAACATCCATATTCCAAATGTATGTTCATATCTCCCCATGTAATCTGGCTATTGCTATCTGCACCTATGCAAAACATCCATATTCCAAATGTATGTTCATATCTCCCCATGTAATCTGGCTATTGCTATCTGCACCTATGCAAAACATCCATTTTCCAAATGTATGTTCATATCTCCCCATGTAATCTGGCTATTGCTATCTGCACCTATGCAAAACATCCATATTCCAAATGTATGTTCATATCTCCCCATGTAATCTGGCTATTGCTATCTGCACCTATGCAAAACATCCATATTCCAAATGTATGTTCAAATCATTTGTTAGACAGTTTTGTGATTTTTGCTTTTGTTTGTAATGTAAAATACCTGCGTTTCAAAGCTTGGTCAGTGCCGCATATTTAATTAAGGCTCACTGGGCTGGTGTTTGTTTAGTCAATCACTGTGTAATGTAACACCTTTGATTAGTGGAACATTTGCCTCAGCTGTAGTTGGGTCAATTTCCCATAGTATATCTGTAACTTCAACCATGCACAGCTGTGCATGTCAGCTGTGCGTTCCAATACTCAAAGCGTTCCTTCTCTAAGCGTCTTGAAAATGAACAGTTAAAAAAACAGTTCCTGCATTGGACTGAACTTAACCATCTTCCTTTTTCTTCTCATCCTCAGGTATGTTCATATCTCCCCATGTAATCTGGCTATTGCTATCTGCACCTATGCAAAACATCCATATTCCAAATGTATGTTCATATCTCCCCATGTAATCTGGCTATTGCTATCTGCACCTATGCAAAACATCCATATTCCAAATGTATGTTCATATCTCCCCATGTAATCTGGCTATTGCTATCTGCACCTATGCAAAACATCCATATTCCAAATGTATGTTCAAATCATTTGTTAGACAGTTTTGTGATTTTTGCTTTTGTTTGTAATGTAAAATACCTGCGTTTCAAAGCTTGGTCAGTGCCGCATATTTAATTAAGGCTCACTGGGCTGGTGTTTGTTTAGTCAATCACTGTGTAATGTAACACCTTTGATTAGTGGAACATTTGCCTCAGCTGTAGTTGGGTCAATTTCCCATAGTATATCTGTAACTTCAACCATGCACAGCTGTGCATGTCAGCTGTGCGTTCCAATACTCAAAGCGTTCCTTCTCTAAGCGTCTTGAAAATGAACAGTTAAAAAAACAGTTCCTGCATTGGACTGAACTTAACCATCTTCCTTTTTCTTCTCATCCTCAGGTATGTTCATATCTCCCCATGTAATCTGGCTATTGCTATCTGCACCTATGCAAAACATCCATATTCCAAATGTATGTTCATATCTCCCCATGTAATCTGGCTATTGCTATCTGCACCTATGCAAAACATCCATATTCCAAATGTATGTTCATATCTCCCCATGTAATCTGGCTATTGCTATCTGCACCTATGCAAAACATCCATATTCCAAATGTATGTTCATATCTCCCCATGTAATCTGGCTATTGCTATCTGCACCTATGCAAAACATCCATATTCCAAATGTATGTTCAAATCATTTGTTAGACAGTTTTGTGATTTTTGCTTTTGTTTGTAATGTAAAATACCTGCGTTTCAAAGCTTGGTCAGTGCCGCATATTTAATTAAGGCTCACTGGGCTGGTGTTTGTTTAGTCAATCACTGTGTAATGTAACACCTTTGATTAGTGGAACATTTGCCTCAGCTGTAGTTGGGTCAATTTCCCATAGTATATCTGTAACTTCAACCATGCACAGCTGTGCATGTCAGCTGTGCGTTCCAATACTCAAAGCGTTCCTTCTCTAAGCGTCTTGAAAATGAACAGTTAAAAAAACAGTTCCTGCATTGGACTGAACTTAACCATCTTCCTTTTTCTTCTCATCCTCAGGTATGTTCATATCTCCCCATGTAATCTGGCTATTGCTATCTGCACCTATGCAAAACATCCATATTCCAAATGTATGTTCATATCTCCCCATGTAATCTGGCTATTGCTATCTGCACCTATGCAAAACATCCATATTCCAAATGTATGTTCATATCTCCCCATGTAATCTGGCTATTGCTATCTGCACCTATGCAAAACATCCATATTCCAAATGTATGTTCAAATCATTTGTTAGACAGTTTTGTGATTTTTGCTTTTGTTTGTAATGTAAAATACCTGCGTTTCAAAGCTTGGTCAGTGCCGCATATTTAATTAAGGCTCACTGGGCTGGTGTTTGTTTAGTCAATCACTGTGTAATGTAACACCTTTGATTAGTGGAACATTTGCCTCAGCTGTAGTTGGGTCAATTTCCCATAGTATATCTGTAACTTCAACCATGCACAGCTGTGCATGTCAGCTGTGCGTTCCAATACTCAAAGCGTTCCTTCTCTAAGCGTCTTGAAAATGAACAGTTAAAAAAACAGTTCCTGCATTGGACTGAACTTAACCATCTTCCTTTTTCTTCTCATCCTCAGGTATGTTCATATCTCCCCATGTAATCTGGCTATTGCTATCTGCACCTATGCAAAACATCCATATTCCAAATGTATGTTCATATCTCCCCATGTAATCTGGCTATTGCTATCTGCACCTATGCAAAACATCCATATTCCAAATGTATGTTCATATCTCCCCATGTAATCTGGCTATTGCTATCTGCACCTATGCAAAACATCCATATTCCAAATGTATGTTCATATCTCCCCATGTAATCTGGCTATTGCTATCTGCACCTATGCAAAACATCCATATTCCAAATGTATGTTCAAATCATTTGTTAGACAGTTTTGTGATTTTTGCTTTTGTTTGTAATGTAAAATACCTGCGTTTCAAAGCTTGGTCAGTGCCGCATATTTAATTAAGGCTCACTGGGCTGGTGTTTGTTTAGTCAATCACTGTGTAATGTAACACCTTTGATTAGTGGAACATTTGATTCAGCTGTAGTTGGGTCAATTTCCCATAGTATATCTGTAACTTCAACCATGCACAGCTGTGCATGTCAGCTGTGCGTTCCAATACTCAAAGCGTTCCTTCTCTAAGCGTCTTGAAAATGAACAGTTAAAAAAACAGTTCCTGCATTGGACTGAACTTAACCATCTTCCTTTTTCTTCTCATCCTCAGGTATGTTCATATCTCCCCATGTAATCTGGCTATTGCTATCTGCACCTATGCAAAACATCCATATTCCAAATGTATGTTCATATCTCCCCATGTAATCTGGCTATTGCTATCTGCACCTATGCAAAACATCCATATTCCAAATGTATGTTCATATCTCCCCATGTAATCTGGCTATTGCTATCTGCACCTATGCAAAACATCCATATTCCAAATGTATGTTCAAATCATTTGTTAGACAGTTTTGTGATTTTTGCTTTTGTTTGTAATGTAAAATACCTGCGTTTCAAAGCTTGGTCAGTGCCGCATATTTAATTAAGGCTCACTGGGCTGGTGTTTGTTTAGTCAATCACTGTGTAATGTAACACCTTTGATTAGTGGAACATTTGCCTCAGCTGTAGTTGGGTCAATTTCCCATAGTATATCTGTAACTTCAACCATGCAAAGCTGTGCATGTCAGCTGTGCGTTCCAATACTCAAAGCGTTCCTTCTCTAAGCGTCTTGAAAATGAACAGTTAAAAAAACAGTTCCTGCATTGGACTGAACTTAACCATCTTCCTTTTTCTTCTCATCCTCAGGTATGTTCATATCTCCCCATGTAATCTGGCTATTGCTATCTGCACCTATGCAAAACATCCATATTCCAAATGTATGTTCATATCTCCCCATGTAATCTGGCTATTGCTATCTGCACCTATGCAAAACATCCATATTCCAAATGTATGTTCATATCTCCCCATGTAATCTGGCTATTGCTATCTGCACCTATGCAAAACATCCATATTCCAAATGTATGTTCATATCTCCCCATGTAATCTGGCTATTGCTATCTGCACCTATGCAAAACATCCATATTCCAAATGTATGTTCAAATCATTTGTTAGACAGTTTTGTGATTTTTGCTTTTGTTTGTAATGTAAAATACCTGCGTTTCAAAGCTTGGTCAGTGCCGCATATTTAATTAAGGCTCACTGGGCTGGTGTTTGTTTAGTCAATCACTGTGTAATGTAACACCTTTGATTAGTGGAACATTTGCCTCAGCTGTAGTTGGGTCAATTTCCCATAGTATATCTGTAACTTCAACCATGCACAGCTGTGCATGTCAGCTGTGCGTTCCAATACTCAAAGCGTTCCTTCTCTAAGCGTCTTGAAAATGAACAGTTAAAAAAACAGTTCCTGCATTGGACTGAACTTAACCATCTTCCTTTTTCTTCTCATCCTCAGGTATGTTCATATCTCCCCATGTAATCTGGCTATTGCTATCTGCACCTATGCAAAACATCCATATTCCAAATGTATGTTCATATCTCCCCATGTAATCTGGCTATTGCTATCTGCACCTATGCAAAACATCCATATTCCAAATGTATGTTCATATCTCCCCATGTAATCTGGCTATTGCTATCTGCACCTATGCAAAACATCCATATTCCAAATGTATGTTCATATCTCCCCATGTAATCTGGCTATTGCTATCTGCACCTATGCAAAACATCCATATTCCAAATGTATGTTCATATCTCCCCATGTAATCTGGCTATTGCTATCTGCACCTATGCAAAACATCCATATTCCAAATGTATGTTCATATCTCCCCATGTAATCTGGCTATTGCTATCTGCACCTATGCAAAACATCCATATTCCAAATGTATGTTCAAATCATTTGTTAGACAGTTTTGTGATTTTTTGCTTTTGTTTGTAATGTAAAATACCTGCGTTTCAAAGCTTGGTCAGTGCCGCATATTTAATTAAGGCTCACTGGGCTGGTGTTTGTTTAGTCAATCACTGTGTAATGTAACACCTTTGATTAGTGGAACATTTGCCTCAGCTGTAGTTGGGTCAATTTCCCATAGTATATCTGTAACTTCAACCATGCACAGCTGTGCATGTCAGCTGTGCGTTCCAATACTCAAAGCGTTCCTTCTCTAAGCGTCTTGAAAATGAACAGTTAAAAAAACAGTTCCTGCATTGGACTGAACTTAACCATCTTCCTTTTTCTTCTCATCCTCAGGTATGTTCATATCTCCCCATGTAATCTGGCTATTGCTATCTGCACCTATGCAAAACATCCATATTCCAAATGTATGTTCATATCTCCCCATGTAATCTGGCTATTGCTATCTGCACCTATGCAAAACATCCATATTCCAAATGTATGTTCATATCTCCCCATGTAATCTGGCTATTGCTATCTGCACCTATGCAAAACATCCATATTCCAAATGTATGTTCATATCTCCCCATGTAATCTGGCTATTGCTATCTGCACCTATGCAAAACATCCATATTCCAAATGTATGTTCATATCTCCCCATGTAATCTGGCTATTGCTATCTGCACCTATGCAAAACATCCATATTCCAAATGTATGTTCATATCTCCCCATGTAATCTGGCTATTGCTATCTGCACCTATGCAAAACATCCATATTCCAAATGTATGTTCAAATCATTTGTTAGACAGTTTTGTGATTTTTGCTTTTGTTTGTAATGTAAAATACCTGCGTTTCAAAGCTTGGTCAGTGCCGCATATTTAATTAAGGCTCACTGGGCTGGTGTTTGTTTAGTCAATCACTGTGTAATGTAACACCTTTGATTAGTGGAACATTTGCCTCAGCTGTAGTTGGGTCAATTTCCCATAGTATATCTGTAACTTCAACCATGCACAGCTGTGCATGTCAGCTGTGCGTTCCAATACTCAAAGCGTTCCTTCTCTAAGCGTCTTGAAAATGAACAGTTAAAAAAACAGTTCCTGCATTGGACTGAACTTAACCATCTTCCTTTTTCTTCTCATCCTCAGGTATGTTCATATCTCCCCATGTAATCTGGCTATTGCTATCTGCACCTATGCAAAACATCCATATTCCAAATGTATGTTCATATCTCCCCATGTAATCTGGCTATTGCTATCTGCACCTATGCAAAACATCCATATTCCAAATGTATGTTCAAATCATTTGTTAGACAGTTTTGTGATTTTTGCTTTGGTTTGTAATGTAAAATACCTGCGTTTCAAAGCTTGGTCAGTGCCGCATATTTAATTAAGGCTCACTGGGCTGGTGTTTGTTTAGTCAATCACTGTGTAATGTAACACCTTTGATTAGTGGAACATTTGCCTCAGCTGTAGTTGGGTCAATTTCCCATAGTATATCTGTAACTTCAACCATGCACAGCTGTGCATGTCAGCTGTGCGTTCCAATACTCAAAGCGTTCCTTCTCTAAGCGTCTTGAAAATGAACAGTTAAAAAAACAGTTCAACAAACATTAAACAGCATCAAGAAAGAAATCTGGAACATTATGTGGCCTCTCCTCACCTCTGCCATGAGAACACCAGGACCAATGCCTACTACTTCTGTGTCCAAGAACATCATGACTGCCCCCGGGACTACCCCTCAAGCTCAGCAGGGAACTGAGGGACGTGCGCATCAGGACCAGACTTTGCTGGGTCAGTTCCATTGGACATTAGTGTGCACCCCACATTCTCACACCCACCCGCACTGCTCTCATGAGACCAGGACATTTATCTTTTTCACAAAATAATGTTAGTACAGTTTTTTCCTGCAAATGTGTCTTTCTCTTCTCTTTCTTCTTACACTGTACTTCCACCCCACTGTGTGCTATTCCCGTAATGTATACCTCCATTGGTTGCACACCCTGCCAGCAGTAACCTATGCAGTGCGCCCCACATGGCTGCCTTGGATGGTTCCCCTGTGGGCGGGGTGTGCTTCATTTGGATCTTTCCATGCAGGGTATAGCATACTCCTACACACGTGTCAGTTCTGCCATACATGCATTTGGCCCCTGTATGGCTCATCTCCCACTGTGTAACCGTGTAGTGCACCCAACATGGCTGCCTTATCTGGTGCGCTTGTGGATGGGATGAAAAATGCGTGGACCTGATGTTTTTATTGGAACCCTACTCTGAACTTAAGGACTCTGCAATCTCCCCATTTTGTGTTCTCTTCTAGGGGTGGACTATTCCACCGTGGGTAATCCTATGCAGTGTGCCTAAGATGGCTGCCGCACCTGGTGCCTTGTGATGGTGGAATACACAACCCCTGGAGGTTATTACTCAAAATGCCTACACCAATCATGCACCAATCATTCTTTCTGTGTCTTTGTCTGTGTGGTTTATCTTTTGATGTAATGCTTAAATCTTCTGTATTATGTGCATTGTGTGAGTTCTAGTTGGTGCCGCGGATGGCTGCCTCGGTGCTGCTCTGCCAAGCAGCCTTTGTGTTTAGTCTTAAATGTATAATATGTCTACTGTACAGTTGCATATGTGATGTATGAACTCATATGTGTAATGTTTGTAATGTATGCTACGTTTCTCTGACGTCCTAGTGGATGCTGGGAACTCCGTAAGGACCATGGGGAATAGCGGCTCCGCAGGAGACAGGGCACATCTAAAGAAAGCTTTAGGATCACCTGGTGTGCACTGGCTCCTCCCCCTATGACCCTCCTCCAAGCCTCAGTTAGATTTTCTGTGCCCGACGAGAAGGGTGCACACTAGGGGCTCTCCTGAGCTCTTTGTGAAAGTTTTAGTTTAGGTTTATTATTTTCAGTGAGACCTGCTGGCAACAGGCTCACTGCATCGAGGGACTAAGGGGAGAAGAAGCGAACTCACCTGCGTGCAGAGTGGATTGGGCTTCTTAGGCTACTGGACATTAGCTCCAGAGGGACGATCACAGGTTCAGCCTGGATGGGTCACCGGAGCCGCGCCGCCGGCCCCCTTACAGAGCCAGAAGAGCGAAGATGTCCGGAAAAATCGGCGGCAGAAGACTTTCCTGTCTTCAGATAAAGGTAGGCGCACAGCACCGCAGCTGTGCGCCATTGCTCTCAGCACACTTCACACTCCGGTCACTGAGGGTGCAGGGCGCTGGGGGGGCAGCGCCCTGAGACGCAATAAATCGTTAGAAAACCTTTTATGGCTAAAATAAATGCATCACATATAACTCCTGGGCTATATGGATGCATTTAACCCCTGCCAAAACACACAAGAAAACGGATGATAAGGACGCCGAGAAAGGGGCGGAGCCTATCTCCTCAGCACACTGGCGCCATTTTCCCTCACAGCTCAGTTGGAGGGAAGCTCCCTGGCTCTCCCCTGCAGTCACTACACTACAGAAAGGGGTTAAAAAAGAGAGGGGGGCACAAATTAGGCGCAGTATAAACAATACAGCAGCTATAAAGGGAAAAACACTTATATAAGGTTATCCCTGTATATATATAGCGCTCTGGTGTGTGCTGGCAAACTCTCCCTCTGTCTCCCCAAAGGGCTAGTGGGGTCCTGTCCTCTATCAGAGCATTCCCTGTGTGTGTGCTGTGTGTCGGTACGTTTGTGTCGACATGTATGAGGAGAAAAATGATGAGGAGACGGAGTAGAGTGTCTGTAATAGTGTTGTCACCCCCTGGGGGGTCGACACCTGAGTGGATGTACTGTGGAAATTGCGTGACAGTGTCAGCTTTGTATAAAAGACAGTGGTTGACATGAGACAGCCGGCTACTCAGCTTGTGCATGTCCAGACGTCTCATATAGGGGCTCTAAAGCGCCCGTTACCTCAGATACAGACGCCGACACGGATACTGACTCCTGTGTCGACGGTGAAGAGACAACCGTGATTTCCAAATAGGGCCACACATTGCATGATTGAGGCAATGAAAAAAGTTTACACTTTTCTGATAATATGAATACCACCAAAAAAAAGGGGTATTATGTTGGTGAGGAAAAACTTCCTGTAGTTTTCCGGAATCTGAGAAATAAAATGCGTGGGTTTCCCCCCGATAACAATTGATCATTTCTAAAAAGTTATTGGCAGTATACCTTTTTCCCGCCAGAGGTTAGGGTGCGTTGGGAAACACCCCCTAGGGGGGATAAGGCGCTCACACGCTTGTAAGAACAAGGGCTCTACCCTCTCTTGAGATGGCCGCCCTTAAGGATCCTGCTGATAGAAAGCAGGAGGGTATCCTAAAATGTATTTACACACATACTGGTGTTATACTGCGACCAGCAATCGCCTCAGCCTGGATGTGCAGTGCTGGGTTGGCGTGGTCGGATTCCCTGACTGGAAATATGATATCCTAGATAAGGACAGTATATTATTGCCTATAGAGCAATTAAAAGATGCATTTCTATATATGCATGATGCACAGCGGAATATTTGCCGACTGGCATCAAGTATAAGTGCGTTGTCCAATTATACCAGTAAAGTGGTCAGGTGATGCGGATTCCAAACGGCATTTGGAAGTATTGCCTTAAAAGATGTACCCCAGGTCGCCTCTCAAAATAAGACGCCGTATTATCAGGCGCAGGCCTGGTTGGCAAGCGGACAAAAGGGTTCCTCTTTTCTGCTCGTGACAGAGGGAGAGGAAAATGGCTGCAGAGATCAGCCAGTTCCAAGGAACAGAAACTCTTTTCCGCCTCTGCCAAGCCCTCAGTATGACGCTAGGGCTTTACAAGTTCAGGCACGGTGGGGTCCCGTTCTCAATGAATTTCAGTGCGCAGTGGGCTCACTCGCAAGTAGACCCCTGGATCCTTCTGGTAATATTTCAGGGGTACAAATTGGAATTCGAGACGTATCCCCCTCGCCGTTTCCAAAGGTCTGTTTTACCGACGTCTCCCGCTGACAGGGAGGCAGTTTTGGAAACCATTCACAAGCTGTATTCCCAGCAGGTGATAATCAAGGTACCCCTCCTGCAACAGGGAACGGGGTATTATTCCACACTATTGTGGTACCGAAGCCAGACGGCTCGGTGAGACCGATTTTAAAATCTAAAATCTAAAATCTTTGAACACTTGCATACAGAGGTTCAAATTCAAAATTGAGTCACTCAGAGCAGTGATTGCAAACCTGGAAGAAGGGGACTACATGATGTCTCGGGACATCAAGGATGCTTACCTTCATGTCAAAATTTACCCTTCTCACCAAGGGTATTTCAGGTTATGGTACAGAACTGTCACTATCAGTTCGGACGCTGCCGTAGGGATGGTCCACGGCACCCCGGGTCTTTACTGAAGTAATGACCGTAATGATGATATTCCTTCGAAGGAAGGGAATTTTAGTTATCCGTTACTTGGACGATTCCCTGATAAGGGTAAGATCCAGGGAACAGTTGGAGATCGGTGTAGCACTATATCAGGTAGTGTTGCGGCAGCACGATTGGATTCTCAATATTCCAAAATCGCAGCTGGTTCCGACGACTTGTCTTCTGTTCCTAGGGATGATCCTGGACACAGTCCAGAAAGAAGGTGTTTCTCCCGGAGGAGAAAGCCAGGGAGTTATCCGAGCTAGTCAGGAACCTCCTAAAACCGAACCAAGTCTCAGTGCATCAATACACAAGGGTTCTGGGTAAAAATGGTGGCTTCCTACGAAGCAATCCCATTCGGCAGATTCCACGCAAGACTTTCCAGTGGAACCTACTGGACAAATGGTCCGGGTCGCATCTTCAGATGCTTCAGCGGATAACCCTGTCACCGGGGACAAGGGTATCCCTCCTGTGGTGGTTGCAGAGTGCTCATCTTCTAGAGGGCCGCAGATTCGGCATTCGGGACTGGGTCCTGGTGGCCACGGATGCCAGCCTGCGAGGCTGGGGAGCAGTCACACAGGGAAGGAATTTCCAGGGCTTATGGTCAAGCCTGGAGACATCTCTTCATATAAACATTCTGGAACTAAGGGCCATTTACAATGCCCTAAGTCAAGCAAAACCCCTGCTTCAGGGTCAGGCGGTATTGATCCAATCGGACAACATGACGTCAGTCGCCCACGTAAACAGACAGGGCGGCACGGGAAGCAGGGGGGCAATGGCAGAAGCTGCAAGGATTCTTCGCTGGGCGGAGAATCATGTGATAGCACTGTCAGCAGTGTTCATTCCGGGAGTGGACAACTGGGAAGCAGACTTCCTCAGCAGACACGACCTTCACCCGGGAGAGTGGGGACTTCACCCAGAAGTCTTCCACCTGATTGTAAACCGTTGGGAAAAACCAAAGGTGGACATAATGGCGTCCCGTCTAAACAAAAAACTAGACAGATATTGCGCCAGGTCAGGGGACCCTCAGGCAATAGCGGTGGACGCTCTGGTAACACCGTGGGTGTACCAGTCAGTGTATGTGTTCCCTCCTCTGCCTCTCATACCAAAAGTACTGAGAATCATAAGAAGGAGAGGAGTAAGAACTATACTCGTGGTTCCGGATTGGCCAAGAAGGACTTGGTATCCGGAACTTCAAGAGATGCTCACGGACGAACCGTGGCCTCTACCTCTAAGAAAGGACCTGCTCCAGCAGGGGCCTTGTCTGTTCCAAGACTTACCGCGGCTGCGTTTGACGGCTTGGCGGTTGAACGCCGGATCCTGAAGGAAAAAGGCATTCCAGATGAAGTCATCCCTACCCTGGTCAAGGCCAGGAAGGACGTAACCGCAAAACATTATCACCGCATTTGGCGAAAATATGTTGCGTGGTGGGAGGCCAAGAAGGCCCTACAGAGGAATTTCAACTGGGTCGTTTCCTCCATTTCCTGCAAACAGGACTGTCTATGGGCCTAAAATTAGGGTCCATTAAGGTTCAAATTTCGGCCCTGTCGATTTTCTTCCAAAAGGAACTGGCTTCAGTGCCTGAAGTTCAGACATTTGTAAAAGGGGTACTGCATATACAGCCTCCTTTTGTGCCTCCAGTGGCACCTTGGGATCTCAATGTTGTGTTGAGTTTCCTAAAGTCACATTGGTTTGAACCACTCACCACTGTGGACTTAAAATATCTCACATGGAAGGTGACGATGCTGTTAGCCCTGGCTTCAGCCAGGCGTGTGTCAGAACTGGCGGCTTTATCATATAAAAGCCCTTATTTAATATTTCATTCTGACAGGGCAGAATTGAGGACTTGTCCTCAATTTCTACCTAAGGTGGTTTCTGCATTTCACATGAAGCAACCTATTGTGGTACCTGCGGCTACTAAGGACTTGGAGGATTCCAAGTTGCTTGACGTGGTCAGGGCCCTGAAAATATATGTTTCCAGGACGGCTGGAGTCAGAAAATCTGACTCGCTGTTTATCCTGTATGCACCCAACAAACTGGGTGCTCCTGCTTCTAAGCAGACGATTGCTCGTTGGATTTGTAGTACAATTCAGCTTGCACATTCTGTGGCAGGCCTGCCACAGCCAAAAATCTTAAAATGCCCACTCCACAAGGAAGGTGGGCTCATCTTGGGCAGCTGCCCGAGGGGTCTCGGCTTTACAACTTTGCCGAGCAGTTACTTGGTCAGGAGCAAATACGTTTGTAAACTTCTACAAATTTGATACCCTGGCTGAGGAGGACCTGGAGTTCTCTCATTCGGTGCTGCAGAGTCATCCGCACTCTCCCGCCCGTTTGGGAGCTTTGGTATAATCCCCATGGTCCTTACGGAGTTCCCAGCATCCACTAGGACGTTAGAGAAAATAAGAATTTACTTACCGATAATTCTATTTCTCGTAGTCCGTAGTGGATGCTGGGCGCCCATCCCAAGTGCGGATTGTCTGCAATACTGGTACATAATTATTGTTACCAAAAAATTCGGGTTATTGTTGTAGTGAGCCATCTTTTATAGAGGCTTCTCTATTATCATGCTGTTAACTGGGTTCAGATCACAAGTTGTACAGTGTGATTGGTGTGGCTGGTATGAGTCTTACCCGGGATTCAAAATCCTTCCTTATTGTGTACGCTCGTCCGGGCACAGTATCCTAACTGAGGCTTGGAGGAGGGTCATAGGGGGAGGAGCCAGTGCACACCAGGTGATCCTAAAGCTTTCTTTAGATGTGCCCTGTCTCCTGCGGAGCCGCTATTCCCCATGGTCCTTACGGAGTTCCCAGCATCCACTACGGACTACGAGAAATAGAATTATCGGTAAGTAAATTCTTATTTTTTTCCTCCATGTTGCTGCTTGGCGATGCATTGTACCACAAAGAATTCCTAGTGTACGTGAGTACACCTGGCCAATAAAGCTGATTCTGATTCTGATCATTCCTTCAGGACTTCTACAAACCTGGGGAGCCCCATCACACACCTCCAGATTATAGCCCCCTACTGTCTTGGTTTCTATAGGACTTCCAGCAATTATTAGATGTGATTTATCCACCCAAGGTCTACAACACGGAAGAGGCCTCACTTCATCAGATTTTTTGAAGCCAAGACCAAGTGGGCCATTTCAGTACCAGGTCTGGGAGACCATCAGAGAATACCAGGCATCACTGGTTTCTTGATTTGGGAGCATTTAATAATCCTACAAGAAACTTTGGATTTCTACAAGAAACTTTTGGGATTTCTCTCAGAGTCCACAACACAAGGTTCCTGGTGTCATTAGGTGTGATATATCTACCTGCGGTCAAACCATACTGAGTATGCCCAACCTCATCTGATCTTGGAAGCCAAGCACTGTGGGCCAGGTCAGTACCTGGTTGGGAGACCACCAGGGAATACCGGGTACTGCAGGTATTTTTATCCGAACCAAGGACACAGGACCTAGAACCACTCATAATTTCATATCCATATTTTTGTGTAATTTATATCCAGTCAGGTATTAGGGTGGAGCCCGGTACATATCATACTGTAGATTTTTCTTCTTCCTGGTATATCCCTATTATAGGTTATACTGTCACAATTTCAGGAAGAAGACATTATACATACATATAAAATATATATAATTTTCAATATTGGAGACACATACATATTTTTGTTCACAGAGCCATTAAGCCAAACTTAGATTACATCATGTGATGTTTACCTGGATTGATAATGTTATCTTTAATTGTTAGTATTTCTTCTTTTTTTCTTTTTGCCTCATAGCCATTAGTTTAAGAGGGTAGCAAATAAAAGTTATATTTTAAACAGAACACATTACATAATTTTCAATAGAAGTGTGCCCCAGAAGAGACATATAGTCTTTCTCTTTTTTCTCCTTGGCTCCGGTACTATACGGGAACCATTCTTTACAAATAGTTTACTGGTGTGAATCTCGCCACTATCTGTGTTGAATCCTTCTCTCGAAGATGTCCATCTCCTCGAGTCTGGTAGGGGGGGCATAGAGGGAGAAGCCAGCCCACACTCTCAAACTCTTAAAGTGCCAATGGCTCCTTGTGGACCCGACTATACCCCATGGTACTAATGTGGACTCCAGCATCCTCTACGGACTACGAGAAAAGGATTTTCCGGTAGGTAACCAAAATCCTATTTTCTTTTACAGTTCCCTACAAGCACGGAAGAGTGGATAGATATTGCAGATTAATTTGAGATTTATTGGCAGTTCCCTAGCTGTGGAGGAGCTATCGATAAAAAGCACATTTGCATTACCCCTCCTGCCAACATCGGGTCATTCTACTATAATTGCAAGCGGTACTTCAGTGTGGTCCTAATGGAAGTGGTGAACGCTAACTATGAGTTTCTGTACATGGATTTGGGGGAAAATGGCCATGCCTCTGATGGTGGCTCTTTTAAGATCACGGCATTCTACGACTGGCTCACCAAAAAGACCCTGCATTTATATATATATGTAGATGCTCAATTAGCTTAGTGATATCATTCAGGTGCTCGAAAGGGAGGGGTATTTCTAAGCAAGAAAAAAATGCATTTGTTTCCCCCAGCACCCTGAATGATAACCGTAACCAAATATAAATTCCACATAATAATAGAATTCAGAGATCTTCGTTACACATATTTGCGCAAATGTGTGAATAAGCCCCAAAGCCGCATCAAGGCGTCTCTGTATATTTGGGGTCCCTAGCGCTATATCTAGGTGCAGGGTGTGGCACCCCAAAACACCAGCATAAGCCAGAAAGCCCAGCGTAGCATACCAGTGAAAAAACTATAGTGTTAATAAATTAGTATTTAGGAAGCCGAAGCTATAGAGAAAGTGCTACAAAAATGAAATGCAATTAAAATAGAGAAATAGTGTTAAAAAATTAATAAGTGAAAAGTGTTAATAGAATGTAAAGGTATGCCACACTAAGGCCATCCAGCTCAGCCAGTCCAGAGGCCCTGCATTTGCTATCTAGAGAGGCAATGAAACACGGCCTAAACAACGTCTTCATTGCCGACGAGGCCTTTGACCTCCATGACAATGTCATGAAGCCATTCCCGCAAAGGGCCCTCAATAAAGAAAAATGGGTCTTCAATTACCGTCTGTCTCAGGCGATTGTCGAGAACGGCTTTGGGATCCTGAGCAACCGATTCCGGATCTTCCATATGGCAATTAATTTAAAAGTGGAGAAGATTGGGTCGTCATTGCATGCTGTGTCCTGCCAGGGCTGGTTCTTGGGCGCTGTGCGCCCTGGGCGGGGCGTCATCGCACACCGCACAGTAAAGGACCGCACAGTAAAGGACCTCTCCACGAAAGGACCTCTCCACGAATGAAAACTAGATGCGTACGCGTCTAGTTTCCCTTCACAGCGGCAGCGGGGGGCAGGCGGGCAGCGGGGGGCAGGCGGGCAGCGGGGGGCACAGCAGCAGCAGATCTTGCCCTGGTGCGGCGCCCTCCGGATGGCGCCCTGCGCCCTCCGGAAGGTGGCGCCCCGGGCAAAAGTCCTGCTTGCCCGTGGCAAGATCCGCTACTGTGTCCTGCACAACTTCCTGCACAAGAAAGCCACCCAACAAAGGACAGTGGGCGCAGCTGTGTTGGAAGACCCTTAACTTCCGGAAGAAGTTGCTCAGTTCCCCCTCAGTGCTGTGGCCAAAAAAGGCCAGAGAGTAATATAGGTCCTACTTCAACGTGGATGGTGCAGTGCCGTGGCAGATGGAGTACATACGATATAGATCAGGGGAAGTGGAGGGGACTGTGGAACAATTGTCTGGCATATGAGTTTGCTGGAACTCTACTTACTGAAGAGGCATCAGGCGATTCACCAATATCCTCTTCCTCTGCACCACCCTCCTCACTCTTGGCCATGATGACCAAAGATCTCCGGACTGGTTCCTGTTGGACAGTGAACAATAGCTGGTAATAGTTCCATAAATTCATTTGACAGATGTCCTCAGTCCCCACTCCCGACCTCTTGGACTCTTCTATCTTATTATGTTCCTTCAGAAACACAGCCCGGAGATTTTGTATCTTCTTCCTGACCCATAGGACCGATGCCGCTTTGTGAAAGGGCTTGCTGCATGCAGAGAGCTCCTCGTATGCTTGTGTGTGCTTGATCTTGTTGGCGTATTCTCTTGACTTTACAAGCCACATGCATTCATGTTGCTTGTAGAGGTACATAAAACCATAAATAAATAAAATTGTGCTTGTTATCAAGTGACATATCTAGGAAAAAAAAGAGAGACATATTATATTATGGACAACAGTGGGGGTGGCCAAAGGATTACAAAATTGTGGGCCCCAAATACTGGGGCTATAAAAAGACTTGTATTCTAGCCAACTCAACAGTGGGGGTGGCCAGAGGATTAGACTATTGTGGCCCCTAAATAACGGGGGCCTAGCTTGACCAAATTTTAAATTGTATTATAGTTTATTTTTTTTGTAAATAACGTTGTATTGTTTTTTACAGGTGTCAATTTTAAATGTATATGATTGCCTATGTGGAAAAACATATCACTGACACAAAGGACAAATAAAAAATTTCATAAAAATTAACATACAGTGCCCTTTGTGTAAATGGAATCCATATGTGATCATTTAAATGTCATACAGGTTGAGTATCCCTTATCCAAAATGCTTGGGACCAGAGGTATTTTGGATATCGGATTTTTCCGTATTTTGGAATAATTGCATACCATAATGAGATATCAAGGTGAAGGGACCTAAGTCTAAGCACAGAATGCTATGTTACATATACACCTTATACACACATCCTGAAGGTCATTTTAGACAATATTTTTTATAACTTTGTGCATTAAACAAAGCGTGTGTACATTCACACAATTCATTTATGTTTCATATACACCTTATACACACAGCCTGGGGGTAATTTAATAAAATATTTTTAATAACTTTGTGTATTAAACAAAGTTTGTGTACATTGAGCCATCAAAAAACAAAGGTTTCACTATCTCACTCTCACTCAAAAAAGTCCGTATTTCGGAATATTCCATATTTCGGAATATTTGGATATGGGATACTCAACCTGTATAGTGCACTTATATGTACTTGACTAGTATGGGGTACAGTATCTGTAAAATCACCTGTGCACCACATTAGCATAGAAAACCACATGAGAATATGGTAACGGTAATTTAGCATTTGGGGTACAGTTGCAAAATGACAACCCCATGATAAGACAGTAGGAAATAATATGCCCTTGGGGTACAGCTGCAAAATCACATTTGAAAAGAAAACATCAGCATAGAAATAAAACAATCAGGAAATTACTAGAAAAAAAAATCTGGGGTACAGCATCTGCATGGCCCTGAAAAACAAGGGTGGACACTAGCAGTATATGTAAATAAATTATGTATGTATATATATGTATGTATATATAGCAGTTGAAGAAAGAGGCGGCACTCGGAGACTATACAATCAATGTGTATTGAAAAAAATGTGCAATCAACGTTTCGGGGACCAGTTCCTCTTCTTCAGGATAAAGTGACAGTGCATAAAACAGTGTTTAAATAACATTCCCCGTACTCACCACCCTCCACGTGCATACAATCCTCCCAGCGTTTCCAGCTGGTCACCTCGTCGGAGCTTCCGCCCGGCGCCTCCGCTCGCGTCAGCGTAACCAGGAAGTGACGTCACGGGAAGCCCTCGATGCGGCCATGGAAACGCTATAAACAAAGACAACAGATTATCTGTACATGCGGTGCCTGTGCAACGTAAATAAATATAAGATGACCAATCGGTCAATAAAGTGCTGTGTGCCATTATTTCATCAATATTGGAGCCTGCATCAATCATATAAATATTGTTTATAAACATAAGCTGGAAACATATCACCATTAAAAACATGAAAATCAAACTGCATCATAAAACTCGCGGTGACCCTATTGATTAAGTTTGGTGACACCCTTTAACATGCCAAGTCCCTCAGACGGACCTATGCTCATATCGCCTCACATGCCGCGGACTACAACTAACGGAGTACCTAACATGAATAACCGCCCGGGGTGACAATTTACTCTAAGTCCTATGAGGTCTAAAAGAAAAAATGGTTGTTACTTACTGCATAACATAGATATTCCCGGGCTGCTAGCAATTTATGGGATGCAGCCTACAATTATAAAAAATTAATAAGACCTAAATTATCATTTAGACCCCCTGGTTTCAAAGTGTTTAATCTGTGGATCCAAACGGACTCTAATTGTAGGAGTTTTTTGCCCCTGTTCCCCCCTCGAGCTGATTCTGGAACATGGTCAATAATACGCTGTTTTAAGGTGGCCATGCTGTGTCGATGTTCCACGAAATGCTTGGCCACCGGCTGTTCTCCGCTACCTGAAGACAGGGCATTTCTGATGGCCTGCCTATGCTGCGCCATTCTCACCTTAAATTGGCATTCGGTCTTGCCAATATAGTAACGCCCACAGGGGCACATGATGGCATATATCACGAATTTCGAACTACAGGTGATAGGCCATTTGATCTTAAAGCTCTTACCTGGAAACGGGTGCGAAATAGTGTCGCCTGGTGACATATATGAACAGGTCGTGCACCCTGTGCACTTAAAACACCCATTCTTTCTAGTCATGAAATGGGTGGGTGTCACTTTAAATTTGGCCATATCGGTTTTGACCACCATGTCTTTGATACTTCTTCCTTTTGTATAACTGGGCATGACACGTGTGTCACGAAAAATTCTTAAATCAGGGTCACTTGACACCATAGGCCATAAAACCCGTAATTTTTGTTGCACTTGCCTACTATTTGTTCTATGTTCACATACCCAGGGAATTATCTTGGACATGTCTTTGTACTTTGCTGGTTTGAGTAAATCCTCCCTCTTGACTGCTACCGCTTTTGTGTGTGCTGTCGACAACAATTTCTGGGGGTAACCTCTGTCTAGGAACTTGCGTTCCATTTCATCCAGCTGTAGGTTCCTAATCTGTTCTTGACTGTTGGTCCTGCATACTCGGAGAAACTGCGAGTATGGCAGTCCCTTAATGGTGGCAGGTGGATGGAAGCTGTCGTGACGTAATATTGTATTACGGTCTGTAGGTTTTTTATATAGACATGTGTCTATTCTGCTATCTTGTATTTTAATCAAGATGTCCAGATAGCAGATTTCATGCGGACTGCTATCCATGGTGAGTTTAACCGGGCTCCCTGACTGGTTGTGCATATTTACCAGATTGATCAAATCCTGTACATCGCCTTGCCACATAACCAACATGTCATCTATGTAGCGATAATATAAAAATAGACGTTCGGCTACCATCGGATTGGCTAAAAATAACTCACGTTCCACCTCCCACATGAAGGCGTTTGCGAACGAGGGTGCCACGGAAGACCCCATGGCACACCCCGTTCGCTGTCTATAGAATTTGCCATCAAAAATAAAGAAATTGTGTGACAGAGTAAACTGTAACAAATTCATAAAGAAATCAATGTCAGGACCTGTGTACAGAGTGTTACCAGTAATTAATCTCCTGACTGCCTGTAGACCTGCTTGATGTGGTATGCAGGTTTACAGGCTGGTGACATCGATGGTGGCCAAGGAGACGTCTGCTGGCACCTGTTTAATGGTTGCCAATTTGTTTAGCAGGGTGCTGGAATCTTTCAAATGTTTACTGGTGCCCTGTACACATGGTTGTAGGTATGCATGAAGATACACAGCCACCGGCTCACATAGAGACTCCCGGACAGAAATAATTGGTCTGCCCGGGGGTTTCCGTTTGTCCTTGTGGATCTTTGGTATAGTATAGAAAAGGGAAGGCACAGGGAATTCAGAAAACAATTTTACAAACACCTCAGAAGAAATAATGCCTTCTGCCCGGGCTTGCTCAAGCAGCAGCCTTAGCTCTTCTTTATAGTCCTGTGATGGGTCTTTGCTTAAAATAATATAAGTGTCTTGATCATTCAGCAGTGTCAGGCATTCGGCAGTATAATCTGCGGTGTCTTGAACCACGATAGATCCGCCCTTGTCCGGCCCACGTATTATTATGTCTTTTCTGTTACTTAATGACTTTAATGCTAGTCTCTCATCCTGTTGTAAATTGTGGTATGTGAGGGGCTTCTCATCACTAGAGGACTCTAGCATCCTGTGAAACGTGTTGATAGAGGCGTTATAGGACACTGGGTCAAATCTTGACTTGGGGCCCAGTTTCTGAATCCTATGTGGCAATGGGGTCTTAACTGGCATTGCCGGCTGTTTACTAAAGTGCTCCTTCAATTTTAAAGTGCGGTGCAGTTTATACGTGTTGACTTTCCATCTAAAATCATCTCCAAAATTAGTGGGTACGTAAGATAACCCCTTATTGAGCACACTTTCTTCAGCCTGTGTCAGCGGTGTAGACGAGAGGTTGAAAATTAACGTTTCTTTCCTTTCTGGGGTTTTGCCTTGTTTTTGCCTTTTGTTTTGTCCACCTCTTCTGGTGCTTCGCGTTTCCTCCCCATGCCGCAATCCCAGCACGGGTTCTTGCCACTAAAGGGGTCCCCTGTTGTGAGACAGCCAATGAGGACTCGCGGACATCATCAGAGTCACTGGCTGAAGTGTTATTATCTCCCGTTCCCCTCCGGGGCCTATACTTGTAGGGCGGTCGGGACCTGGCACTGGAATTCGAGGTGTTGCCCAACCACGGGTACACCCTGTGGTGTGCGTAATCCATTTGTACTTTGTTGAATTTTTCTTTTTTGAATTTTAACAAATTAATCCTGTACTGTTCCACCTGAACTTTCAGTTTCTCCATCAGGTCCTTCGACTGTTCGGATGCCAGCAATGCACCATGTTCAGACTCAAGGTTGTTAATGCGCACTTTTGTTTTCTCAACTTCTCTGGTGGACTCCTCTATCACCAAGAGAATTAAGTCCATGGAGCACTTGTTGAGTACCTGGATCCATCTTTTGCAAAATTCCATGTTATAACGCCCAATAGTGGGTACATTGTGGACCCTGAAGCCCCTCGGCAATTGTTTGGCCCTGAAATAGTCCGATAGAGTCCGACTGTGATAGATGTAATCTATCTCACGTTTCTTGAGGCGTAAGAGTTCCTTAACTGCCTCTGAACTAGTGGTAACGACTCCTTCTGTGAAGGCTGGTTCCTTATGCAAAATAGCTTCTGCTTCAAGGTCTGAGAAGCTTAACGTCTCATGGGTGTCACAGTGCAAAAGAAATGATGAAACGTCATTGTGGTCGGATACCGCAGATGCCATGTTGCAGATATATAAAGTGCTAGTGCTTGATTCAGTGCAACAATATTGTTTGGAGCTTGCCTGGCTGACAAGCTCTCCGTGTTGTGCTCGTGTACCGTGAGTGAAGATGAATCCTGGAGAAATGAGGAAATACTTGGTCCAAATGGACCCGGTGAGGTGCCTTGAGCTAGGGGCCTTTGTGCAAAAGGCAATGCAACAGTCAAGAACAGATTAGGAACCTACAGCTGGATGAAATGGAACGCAAGTTCCTAGACAGAGGTTACCCCCAGAAATTGTTGTCGACAGCACGCATAAAAGCGGTAGCAGTCAAGAGGGAGGATTTACTCAAACCAGCAAAGTACAAAGACATGTCCAAGATAATTCCCTGGGTATGTGAACATAGAACAAATAGTAGGCAAGTGCAACAAAAATTACGGGTTCTATGGCCTATGGTGTCAAGTGACCCTGATTTAAGAATTTTTCGTGACACACGTGTCATGCCCAGTTATACAAAAGGAAGAAGTATCAAGGACATGGTGGTCAAAACCGATATGGCCAAATTTAAAGTGACACCCACCCATTTCATGACTAGAAAGAATGGGTGTTTTAAGTGCACAGGGTGCACGACCTGTTCATATATGTCACCAGGCGACACTATTTCGCACCCGTTTTCAGGTAAGAGCTTTAAGATCAAATGGCCTCTCACCTGTAGTTCGAAATTCGTGATATATGCCATCATGTGCCCCTGTGGGCGTTACTATATTGGCAAGACCGAATGCCAATTTAAGGTGAGAATGGCGCAGCATAGGCAGGCCATCAGAAATGCCCTGTCTTCAGGTAGTGGAGAACAGCCGGTGGCCAAGCATTTCGTGGAACATCGACACAGCATGGCCACCTTAAAACAGCGTATTATTGACCATGTTCCAGAATCAGCTCGAGGGGGGAACAGGGGCAAAAAACTCCTACAATTAGAGTCCGTTTGGATCCACAGATTAAACACTTTGAAACCAGGGGGTCTAAATGATAATTTAGGTCTTATTAATTTTTTATAATTGTAGGCTGCATCCCATAAGTTGCTAGCAGCCCGGGAATATCTATGTTATGCAGTAAGTAACAACCATTTTTTCTTTTAGACCTCATAGGACTTAGAGTAAATTGTCACCCCGGGCGGTTATTCATGTTAGGTACTCCGTTAGTTGTAGTCCGCGGCATGTGAGGCGATATGAGCATAGGTCCGTCTGAGGGACTTGGCATGTTAAAGGGTGTCACCAAACTTAATCAATAGGGTCACCGCGAGTTTTATGATGCAGTTTGATTTTCATGTTTTTAATGGTGATATGTTTCCAGCTTATGTTTATAAACAATATTTATATGATTGATGCAGGCTCCAATATTGATGAAATAATGGCACACAGCACTTTATTGACCGATTGGTCATCTTATATTTATTTACGTTGCACAGGCACCGCATGTACTGATAATCTGTTGTCTTTGTTTATAGCGTTTCCATGGCCGCATCGAGGGCTTCCCGTGACGTCACTTCCTGGTTACGCTGACGCGAGCGGAGGCGCCGGGCGGAAGCTCCGACGAGGTGACCAGCTGGAAACGCTGGGAGGATTGTATGCACGTGGAGGGTGGTGAGTACGGGGAATGTTATTTAAACACTGTTTTATGCACTGTCACTTTATCCTGAAGAAGGGGAACTGGTCCCCGAAACGTTGATTGCACATTTTTTTCAATACACATTGATTGTATAGTCTCCGAGTGCCGCCTCTTTCTTCAACTGCTGTCCATACCGGAGGGAGACCCCCGGAGGGGGAGGGCACCAGAGCAAGACGTATCCCGCAGTGGATAATGGGAGTGCCGGAGTAACTGTCCAGGAATGTATGTATATATATATATATATATATATACAGTGGATATGCTTTGCAAGCCAGCATGGACTTCATGGACCAGCTATGACCCAATACCTGTAGATGTAAAGGACATTGCTGTTTCCTGAACCCCTAAAGAAAACAATTGTTAGATCTCTTCTTAAAAAAAAAAACTATTTAGAGCCTGACTGCGTGACAAACTACAGACCGATATCAAACCTTCCTTTTCTGGGAAAGGTTATTGAGAAAGCGGTTGCAAATCAACTGGAAAGCCGCCTGACAACCTATGATATTTATGATCCATTCCAATCAGTATTCAGGAGAAGACATAGCACTGAAACAGCCCTGGTGTGTGTGTTAAATGATCTTCTGATGACAATAGACAGAGGTGACTGATCAATCTTAATCGTTCTGGATCTCTCTGCAGCATTTGATACCGTGGACCCTGGGCTTCTGATTGAGCACCTGATAAATATCTGTGGACTGGATGGCACAGTACTAAGCTGGTTCAAATAATTTTTCACAGGCAGGTCACAGAGTTTCATCTGGAGTATACTCATCACCACCAGTGCCATTGCCATGTGGTGTCCTTCAAGGTTATATACTATCCCCCATGCCTTTTGCAGTATACATGCTACCACTGGGTGAAATAATAAGGCGCCATGGCCTGGTCTACCACTGCTATGCAGATGATACACAGTTGTACTTGTCCTTTGCTCCGGGATCTGAGAACCCAATAACAACCCTACATGATGTCTAGATGAGCTCCAGGAGTGGATGAGTGCCAGTTGGCTGCGACTGAATCTGGTATAAAACAGAGGTCCTTATGATAGGACCACAACATCATAGGACAAGACTGCAGCATAGCCAACCAACTGGACTTACAATTGGGGATTCAGAATTATAAACCACTGACCATGTGCCTAAACGTGGCGTTGTTCTGGATGGTGGCTTGACACATAAACATCAGATATCAGCCACAATCAAATCCTCATTCTTTCATCTGAGGAACATAGCCAGAATCATGCACTTAATTCACTCAGATGATCTGCCAAAAGTCATACATGCATTTGTATTATCTCTACTGTAATACCCTCTACCTTGGTCTCCCAGCAAAAGCATTGCACCACTTACAGTTGGTGCAAAACACAGTGGCCAGGCTGTTAACCAACCAACCCCGTTCTAGCCACATAACACCCATCCTCTACTCCCTTCACTGGTTGCCTGTAAAATTGCGAAAAATCTTCAAGAACTCTTACTGAGTTTCAAAGCATTACATGACCAGGACCCAAGGTACCTGAAGCGGCTTTTGATTCCATACTGCCCCACTCGATTACTGCGATCTGTAGATGAAGGACTTTTAGCCGTACTTAGAATCTCTAAGCTTTTAGCCATGCGGCTCCGACTCTATGGAACTCACTTTCCCGCACAGTTCAAGAGGCCCCCACTATAAAATTCTTCAAAAATAGACTCAAGTCTTTCCTGTTTACTCAAGCATTTCCATAATGTCCCTTTAGTATCTACATGCTTCTGTATTTTCTGAAAAGCTGTTCTGTACCTCATTGTTTCTGTACTATATTATGCTATGTATCTGTTAAGCACCTTGAGTCCTATTGGAGAAAGAGCACTATATAAATAAAATAATTATTATTACTATATATCAGGGTGTGTCAGTACTGCAACAAAACATTTGTGGAAAGTGTGTGGGTGATCAGAGTGTGCTGAGCCAAAAATACATCCTGATCAAACATTGGTGGACAGTGTGCATTAAAAACAAATTCATACCGCTTTAGTAGAAGATACAGAGCCTGATGCTGTATCCACGCTCTTCATCTCTCCTCAGCGGCGCTGCAGCAAGATGGAGGGTGGGAGTGTCTGGGAAATGCCACTCAAATGACACTGATCGTATGTTCCATGTACATGTGCAAAAACAAGGTACGATGTGCATATGATTACGACAGATAATATGGGCTGCGCATATGATCTGAGGATGCGACAGTTGACCCATGGGGCGCATCGCATCTTAATCGTATCCAAAACACGTACGATGTACGCCAGTGCTCGAAGTGGGGTGGTATACAATGGTATGGCATACCGCCACTTCGAGCACTGAGCAGGGGTGACGGAATGTGCCGAGCGCATGGTCCCCTGTATGCCCTGCTCAGGGAGCAGGCTAGCCCGGTCCCCCTGTGTGCAGCACACTCGGGTGCCTCAGCACGTCTGTCCTCTTCCCGACGCCGCACCGGAAGCCATTGCTCCCTCCACCACTGGTGCACCAGGCTCTCCTCTCCTGCCGACTTGTGTGGCTGGGGTGCTTTGAACAGTCCCCAGCGCTCGGCACTGAGTGCTGTAGCCAGCGACTGCTTTCCTGGCTGCAGTAGCTTCTCACCCACCCTGTTCCTGCACCGCACCAGAGTGGCAGTGTCACAATCCTGACTGTAGGTTTCATATTTGGTGACTTACCCCTGCCATCTGTCCCGGATCCTGTGTCTTTTTACTCACTGAGTTAAACAGCTTGTCAGCACTGAGTTTTCCTGAGTTCTCTGCCTGAAAGGTAATAGTTAATTAGCTCCACCTGTGGTGAGCTCCTGTGTGAGGCTGAATTCAGTAATCTGTAGTTTAGGCCTAAAAGCCAGCATCTTATGTTTTGCAGAAGTTCAGGCTTCAGTGTTCTCTCGGCCTGCTAGGCCTCATTCTACATCACAGCCTAGTCTAGAGTAGTCACATGACAGTGACTGTTCACCTGAGCCAGAGTTGTCCAATCTTCTGCCAGCCTGAGACTCTCTGCATCACCTAATCCTGCTCACCAATCACCAAGGACCAGGAAGTATAAGTCAGGAGGCTGAGTTGGAAACTGGGCCAGTTCCTCGTGTCACACACAGCTCTGTGTGAGTCTTAAAGCTGAGCTCACTAAAGGTAACCTTTGTACCTAAGTTCCTGTGGAAACTGTTCCCTTGTTACCCTGTTTGGTTTACTTTTGTGTTGCCACTGATTTCACTGTTTCCATGAGTCTCAATGTAAAGGCACAGCTGTAGTGGTTTATCTTAAAGGCACAGTACTGTATTCCATAGTCTCCATTGAAAACCACAGCTGCCGTGTTTCATTTTTACTGCTGTTGTAGTTGTGATCTCCAGAGCTCCCGTATCCCTGTGGCTTCCGTGCCTCCAAGAACCTCCGTGCCTCAGCATCTCCATGCCTCAGCATCTCCGTGTCTCAGCACTTCCGTGCCTCCAAGAACCTCCGTGCCTCAGCATCTCCGTGCCTCAGCATCTCCGTGCCTCAGCATCCCCATGCTTCAGCACCTCCGTGCCTCAGCACTTCCGTGCCTCCAAGAACCTCCGTGCCTCCGCACTTCAGTGCCTCCAAGCACCTCAGTGCCTCCAGGCACCTCTGCACCTCAGTGCCTCCAAGCACCTCTGCACCTCAGTGCCTCCAAGCACCTCTGCACCTCAGTGCCTCCAAGCACCTCTGCACCTCAGTGCCTCCAAGCACCTCCGTGCCTCCAGGCACTTCTGCACCTCAGTGCCTCCAAGCACCTCAGTGCCTCCAAGCACTTCAGTGCCTCCAGGCACTTCTGCACCTCAGTGCCTCCAAGTACCTCAGTGCCTCCAAGCACTTCTGCACCTCAGTGCCTCCTAGCACCTCAGTGCCTCCAAAAACCCAGTGCTCACAAGCGTAGTTGGTGTCTCCAGCATCCGGTACTCCTTAATTCTTTCCTCAGCACCTTTTTCAAGTTCTGTCTTTCAGGAGACCTCCAGCATCCATACCTGCTTCCTGTCTGCCTACCAAATCCTGCATGAGGAAAACCTAGATTCAGTCATCTCTGCTGCGGTCCCTCTTCCTGGTCACCGGAAGAAACCCCGAGCCCACAACACCTCCAAACCAGGTCAGTGAAAGTATTCACATAGTCCTCCAGTCGCCCGAACAGACTTCACTAACACCGGGTTCACAAAACCTCAGTCATGACAGTAGGAACTGGCCACATGGACCCGGCCGAAAGTGTTTGTCTGACGCAGGACCTCCTAAGCAATATTGCAGGACGCTTGGAAGGTCTGGAGTCGACTCAGCATCAATTAGCACAGTGTCTGCAGCGGAATTCTTTCTCCAGAGATTCTCTGACCTTCTGCATTAAGACTCCTGACCAACTGCAGTTTTTCTACCAGATGTTATTACAGTTACAAGAACTTTTGTCTAGTATTCTTTCTGTGATGCCTGATCTCTTCAGGAATACTACCAACGTTGTTTATCCTGTTTTGTCCCATCCAGTTAATAGAGTCTCTTCCTCTGTGCGAGGAAAAGTTGTTCATCAGAGCTATCCACGGCCCAAACTCTCTGAAGCTGAACGTCAGCGGCGTAGGGAGCTACACCTCTGTCTTTACTGTGGAAATTCCAGTCACTTTGTTAAAGTAAGCCAGGGAATGGTGACAAATCTCAGTATCACAGTGCTCATGTCTACAAGTCATCCACAGTAGCTGATCCTGCTACTGCTGATGGGGGTATCAAGATGGCTACTCTGAAAGAGACTCAAATTTATGACTGGGGTCCGGTGATTAAAAGACCTTATCCCAAGTTAGGTGTCCAGAGAAGAATGTTTAAGCCATTTAGAGTCACAGAGGCGTCCGTGTCTTCAGCCCAAGGAGGGGCGTCCGTGTCTTCAGCCCAAGGAGGGGCGTCCGTGTCTTCAGCCCAAGGAGGGGCGTCCGTGTCTTCAGTCTTCAGCCCAAGGAGGGGCGTCCGTGCCTTCAGCCCAAGGAGGGGCGTCCGCGTATTCAGCCCCAGTGAGGGGTTCAGAGGGTCCAGCCCCAGAGAGACTACAGAGCGCTGCCCAGCCAGAGAGACTACAGAGCGCTGCCCAGCCAGAGAGACTACAGAGCACTGCCCAGCCAGAGAGACTACAGAGTGCTGCCCAGCCAGAGAGACTACAGAGCGCTGCCCAGCCAGAGAGACTACAGAGCGCTGCCCAGCCAAAGAGACTACAGAGCGCTGCCCAGCCAGAGAGTCTACAGAGTGCTGCCCAGCCAGGGAGTCTACAGAGTGCTGCCCAGCCAGGGAGTCTACAGAGTGCTGAGTCTACAGAGTGCTGCCCAGCCAGGGAGTCTACAGAGTGCTGCCCAGCCAGGGAGTCTACAGAGTGCTGCCCAGCCAGGGAGTCTACAGAGTGCTGAGTCTACAGAGTGCTGCCCAGCCAGGGAGTCTACAGAGTGCTGCCCAGCCAGGGAGTCTACAGAGTGCTGCCCAGCCAGGGAGTCTACAGAGTGCTGCCCAGCCAGGGAGTCTACAGAGTGCTGCCCAGCCAGGGAGTCTACAGAGTGCTGCCCAGCCAGGAAGTCTACAGAGTGCTGAGTCTACAGAGTGCTGCCCAGCCAGGGAGTCTACAGAGTGCTGCCCAGCCAGGGAGTCTACAGAGTGCTGCCCAGCCAGGGAGTCTACAGAGTGCTGCCCAGCCAGGGAGTCTACAGAGTGCTGCCCAGCCAGGGAGTCTACAGAGTGCTGCCCAGCCCCGTGAAGTGGGGGCTCTTGCCTCAGCCCAGCCCCGTGAAGTGGGGTCTCTTGCCTCAGCCCAGCCCCGTGAAGTGGGGGCTCTTGCCTCAGCCCAGCCCCGTGAAGTGGGGGCTCTTGCCTCAGCCCAGCCCCGTGAAGTGGGGGCTCTTGCCTCAGCCCAGCCCCGTGAAGTGGGGGCTCTTGCCTCAGCCCAGCCCCGTGAAGTGGGGGCTCTTGCCTCAGCCCAGCCCCGTGAAGTGGGGGCTCTTGCCTCAGCCCAGCCACGTGAAGAGGGGGCTCTTGCCTCAGCCCAGCCCCGTGAAGAGGGGGCTCCTGCCGGTCCAGCAATACTCCAGGACCAGCCTGGTCAGTCTCCGTTGGCTCCAGCCAATTCGAGTATCCTCGGATCCAATCCAGTCCTACTCGTCCAGCCAAAGTTTTCTCCAGTTTCAGCCTCTAAGCTTTCGTCTGATGGTTTACCACCTATTTACTTTGATGGAGATTTATAGCAATATGCCGCTCTGGTTGAACAATTTCTCTCTCGGATGGAGTCTGATCCTTCAGGTGCAGTAACTCCTTCCAACGTTACTCGATATCTGTTCCTGGCATTCAGAGGAAGAGCTTTGGAGTGGGCCAACATGCTTTTTGAGAGTAATGATCCGGTGTTCCATGACTTACAGACTTTTAGTAATGCTGTGGTTAAAGAATTTGGTCCTAAACCTTTGGAATCTGACTCGGTAAAAAAATCATGCTCTAAAGGGAATGCAGAAGGAAGTTTGTGCTGTCCTCCCAGGGATAATTTAAGAATCTCCTTCGGTAAGAATCCGACCATTAAAATTGCTCATGTTGGAGTCTCTCCTAGCCCAGAGAATTTAAAACTCCAGTGCACCTCCTTTTCATCTGCAAACTGTGTATCTAAGGGAGATTCATATCTTCCATTAGACTTGGACTCAGACTCTGAATTTGATCCAGTTCATGATGCTACTCCTTTTATGGGAGGCCCCATGTTTTCTAAGGAAGGTTTTTTTTTACAGGAGATTCCGCTGTCCTTGGTCAAAACCAAATGTTCCCGTAAGAAGAAGAAGAGGCATCAACGAAGGTCCTAAATTTTTCTGTATGAATTTCTCAAGTTCCTCTAAGATTCAAGATGGGTGTCCGGAGTCCACCCTTGAAGAGGGGGATACTGTCACAATCCTGACTGTAGATTTCATATTTGGTGACTTACCCCTGCCATCTGTCCCGGATCCTGTGTCTTTTTACTCACTGAGTTAAACAGCTTGTCAGCACTGAGTTTTCCTGAGTTCTCTGCCTGAAAGGTAATAGTTAATTAGCTCCACCTGTGGTGAGCTCCTGTGTGAGGCTGAATTCAGTAATCTGTAGTTTAGGCCTAAAAACCAGCATCTTATGTTTTGCAGAAGTTCAGGCTTCAGTGTTCTCTCGGCCTGCTAGGCCTCATTCTACATCACAGCCTAGTCTAGAGTAGTCACATGACAGTGACTGTTCACCTGAGCCAGAGTTGTCCAATCTTCTGCCAGCCTGAGACTCTCTGCATCACCTAATCCTGCTCACCAATCACCAAGGACCAGGAAGTATAAGTCAGGAGGCTGAGTTGGAAACTGGGCCAGTTCCTCGTGTCACACACAGCTCTGTGTGAGTCTTAAAGCTGAGCTCACTAAAGGTAACCTTTGTACCTAAGTTCCTGTGGAAACTGTTCCCTTGTTACCCTGTTTGGTTTACTTTTGTGTTGCCACTGATTTCACTGTTTCCATGAGTCTCAATGTAAAGGCACAGCTGTAGTGGTTTATCTTAAAGGCACAGTACTGTATTCCATAGTCTCCATTGAAAACCACAGCTGCCGTGTTTCAGTTTTACTGCTGTTGTAGTTGTGATCTCAAGAGCTCCCGTATCCCTGTGGCTTCCGTGCCTCCAAGAACCTCCGTGCCTCAGCATCTCCATGCCTCAGCATCTCCGTGCCTCAGCACTTCCGTGCCTCCAAGAACCTCCATGCCTCAGCACCTCCGTGCCTCAGCATCTCTGTGCCTCAGCATCTCCGTGCCTCAGCACCTCCGTGCCTCCAAGAACCTCTGTGCCTCAGCACTTCAGTGCCTCCAAGCACCTCAGTGCCTCCAGGCACCTCTGCACCTCAGTGCCTCCAAGCACCTCAGTGCCTCCAAGCACCTCTGCACCTCAGTGCCTCCAAGCACCTCTGCACCTCAGTGGCTCCAAGCACCTCCGTGCCTCCAGGCACTTCTGCACCTCAGTGCCTCCAAGCACCTCAGTGCCTCCAAGCACCTCAGTGCCTCCAGGCACTTCTGTACCTCAGTGCCTCCAAGCACCTCAGTGCCTCCAAGCACTTCTGCACCTCAGTGCCTCCAAAAACCCAGTGCTCACAAGCGTAGTTGGTGTCTCCAGCATCCGGTACTCCTTAATTCTTTCCTCAGCACCTTTTTCAAGTTCTGTCTTTTTCAAGAGACCTCCAGCATCCATACCTGCTTCCTGTCTGCCGACCAAATCCTGCATGAGGAAAACCTAGATTCAGTCATCTCTGCTGCGGTCCCTCTTCCTGGTCACCGGAAGAAACCCTGAGCCCACAACACCTCCAAACCAGGTCAGTGAAAGTATTCACATAGTCCTCCAGTCGCCCGAACAGACTTCACTAACACCGGGTTCACAAAACCTCAGTCATGACAGTAGGAACTGGCCACATGGACCCGGCCGAAAGTGTTTGTCTGACGCAGGACCTCCTAAGCAATATTGCAGGACGCTTGGAAGGTCTGGAGTCGACTCAGCATCAATTAGCACAGTGTCTGCAGCAGAATTCTTTCTCCAGAGATTCTCTGACCTTCTGCACTAAGACTCCTGACCAACTGCAGTTTTTCTACCAGATGTTATTACAGTTACAAGAACTTTTGTCTAGTATTCTTTCTGTGATGCCTGATCTCTTCAGGAATACTACCAATGTTGTTGATCCTGTTTTGTCCCATCCAGTTAATAGAGTCTCTTCCTCTGTGCAAGGAAAAGTTGTTCATCAGAGCTATCCACGGCCCAAACTCTCTGAAGCTGAACGTCAGCGGCGTAGGGAGCTACACCTCTGTCTTTACTGTGGAAATTCCAGTCACTTTGTTAAAGACTGCATTCTTCGTAAGCCAGGGAATGGTGACAAATCTCAGTATCACAGTGCTCATGTCTACAAGTCATCCACAGTAGCCGATCCTGCTACTGCTGATGGGGGTATCAAGATGGCTACTCTGAAAGAGACTCAAATTTATGACTGGGGTCCGGTGATTAAAAGACCTTATCCCAAGTTAGGTGTCCAGAGAAGAATGTTTAAGCCATTTAGAGTCACAGAGGCGTCCGTGTCTTCAGCCCAAGGAGGGGCGTCTGTGTCTTCAGCCCAAGGAGGGGCGTCCATGTCTTCAGCCCAAGGAGGGGCGTCCGTGTCTTCAGCCCAAGGAGGGGCGTCCGTGTCTTCAGCCCAAGGAGGGGCGTCCGTGTCTTCAGCCCAAGGAGGGGCGTCCGCGTCTTCAGCCCCAGTGCGGGGTTCAGAGGGTCCAGCCCCAGAGAGACTACAGAGCGCTGCCCAGCCAGAGAGACTACAGAGTGCTGCCCAGCCAGAGAGACTACAGAGCGCTGCCCAGCCAGAGAGACTACAGAGCGCTGCCCAGCCAGAGAGACTACAGAGCGCTGCCCAGCCAGAGAGACTACAGAGCGCTGCCCAGCCAGAGAGACTACAGAGCGCTGCCCAGCCAGAGAGACTACAGAGCGCTGCCCAGCCAGAGAGACTACAGAGCGCTGCCTAGCCAAAGAGACTACAAAGCGCTGCCCAGCCAGAGAGTCTACAGAGCGCTGCCCAGCCAGGGAGTCTACAGAGTGCTGCCCAGCCAGGGAGTCTACAGAGTGCTGCCCAGCCAGGGAGTCTACAGAGTGCTGCCCAGCCAGGGAGTCTACAGAGTGCTGCCCAGCCAGGGAGTCTACAGAGTGCTGCCCAGCCAGGGAGTCTACAGAGTGCTGCCCAGCCCCGTGAAGTGGGGGCTCTTGCCTCAGCCCAGCCTCGTGAAGTGGGGGCTCTTGCCTCAGCCCAGCCCCGTGAAGTGGGGGCTCTTGCCTCAGCCCAGCCCCGTGAAGTGGGGGCTCTTGCCTCAGCCCAGCCCCGTGAAGTGGGGGCTCTTGCCTCAGCCCAGCCCCGTGAAGTGGGGGCTCTTGCCTCAGCCCAGCCCCGTGAAGTGGGGGCTCTTGCCTCAGCCCAGCCCCGTGAAGTGGGGGCTCTTGCCTCAGCCCAGCCCCTTGAAGAGGGGGCTCCTGCCGGTCCAGCAATACTCCAGGACCAGCCTGGTCAGTCTCCGTTGGCTCCAGCCAATTCGAGTATCCTCGGATCCAATCCAGTCCTACTCGTCCAGCCAAAGTTTTCTCCAGTTTCAGCCTCTAAGCTTTCGTCTGATGGTTTGCCACCTATTTACTTTGATGGAGATTTATTGCAATATGCTGCTCTGGTTGAACAATTTCTCTCTCGGATGGAGTCTGATCCTTCAGGTGCAGTAACTCCTTCCAACGTTACTCGATATCTGTTCCTGGCATTCAGAGGAAGAGCTTTGGAGTGGGCCAACATGCTTTTTGAGAGTAATGATCCGGTGTTCCATGACTTACAGACTTTTAGTAATGCTGTGGTTAAAGAATTTGGTCCTAAACCTTTGGAATCTGACTCGGTAAAAAAATCATGCTCTAAAGGGAATGCAGAAGGAAGTTTGTGCTGTCCTCCCAGGGATAATCTAAGAATCTCCTTCGGTAAGAATCCGACCATTAAAATTGCTCATGTTGGAGTCTCTCCTAGCCCAGAGAATTTAAAACTCCAGTGCACCTCCTTTATATCTGCAAACTGTGTATCTAAGGGAGATTCATATCTTCCATTAGACTTGGACTCAGACTCTGAATTTGATCCAGTTCATGATGCTACTCCTTTTATGGGAGGCCCCATGTTTTCTAAGGAAGGTTTTTCTTTACAGGAGATTCCGCTGTCCTTGGTCAAAACCAAATGTTCCCGTAAGAAGAAGAAGAGGCATCAACGAAGGTCCTAAATTTTTCTGTATGAATTTCTCAAGTTCCTCTAAGATTCAAGATGGGTGTCCGGAGTCCACCCTTGAAGAGGGGGATACTGTCACAATCCTGACTGTAGATTTCATATTTGGTGACTTACCCCTGCCATCTGTCCCGGATCCTGTGTCTTTTTACTCACTGAGTTAAACAGCTTGTCAGCACTGAGTTTTCCTGAGTTCTCTGCCTGAAAGGTAATAGTTAATTAGCTCCACCTGTGGTGAGCTCCTGTGTGAGGCTGAATTCAGTAATCTGTAGTTTAGGCCTAAAAACCAGCATCTTATGTTTTGCAGAAGTTCAGGCTTCAGTGTTCTCTCGGCCTGCTAGGCCTCATTCTACATCACAGCCTAGTCTAGAGTAGTCACATGACAGTGACTGTTCACCTGAGCCAGAGTTGTCCAATCTTCTGCCAGCCTGAGACTCTCTGCATCACCTAATCCTGCTCACCAATCACCAAGGACCAGGAAGTATAAGTCAGGAGGCTGAGTTGGAAACTGGGCCAGTTCCTCGTGTCACACACAGCTCTGTGAGAGTCTTAAAGCTGAGCTCACTAAAGGTAACCTTTGTACCTAAGTTCCTGTGGAAACTGTTCCCTTGTTACCCTGTTTGGTTTACTTTTGTGTTGCCACTGATTTCACTGTTTCCATGAGTCTCAATGTAAAGGCACAGCTGTAGTGGTTTATCTTAAAGGCACAGTACTGTATTCCATAGTCTCCATTGAAAACCACAGCTGCCGTGTTTCAGTTTTACTGCTATTGTAGTTGTGATCTCCAGAGCTCCCGTATCCCTGTGGCTTCCGTGCCTCCAAGAACCTCCGTGCCTCAGCATCTCCGTACCTCAGCACTTCCGTGCCTCCAAGAACCTCCGTGCCTCAGCACTTCCGTGCCTCCAAGAACCTCCGTGCCTCAGCACCTCCGTGCCTCAGCATCTCCGTGCCTCAGCATCTCCGTGCTTCAGCACCTCCGTGCCTCAGCACCTCCGTGCCTCCAAGAACTTCCGTGCCTCAGCACTTCCGTGCCTCAGCACTTCAGTGCCTCCAAGCACCTCAGTGCCTCCAGTCACCTCTGCACCTCAGTGCCTCCAAGCACCTCTGCACCTCAGTGCCTCCAAGCACCTCTGCACCTCCGTGCCTCCAAGCACCTCCGTGCCTCCAGGCACTTCTGCACCTCAGTGCCTCCAAGCACCTCAGTGCCTCCAGGCACTTCTGCACCTCAGTGCCTCCAAGCACCTCAGTGCCTCCAAGCACTTCTGCACCTCAGTGCCTCCTAGCACCTCAGTGCCTCCAAAAACCCAGTGCTCACAAGCGTAGTTGGTGTCTCCAGCATCTGGTACTCCTTAATTCTTTCCTCAGCACCTTTTTCAAGTTCTGTGTTTCAGGAGACCTCCAGCATCCATACCTGCTTCCTGTCTGCCGACCAAATCCTGCATGAGGAAAACCTAGATTCAGTCATCTCTGCTGCGGTCCCTCTTCCTGGTCACCGGAAGAAACCCCGAGCCCACAACACCTCCAAACCAGGTCAGTGAAAGTATTCACATAGTCCTCCAGTCGCCCGAACAGACTTCACTAACACCGGGTTCACAAAACCTCAGTCATGACAGGCAGAAACCTCTATAGAGGTGCAGCCTATTGCAGCATCAGGCCCCGGGAGCAGATGAAACCGGCAACTTATGTTGTTAAAGAATATACTGCTCTACATTTAGAAACAGTATGTCACTACTTAGCTGAGTGGAAGCAAAGACACATTTAGTGACAGTTGTCATGTCTCTCTGCCCACTTGCTCCGACCCTCCCTATTCCCACAGTGTGGAATGGGATTCAACACCTGTCTGAATCTGTCCTTGTAGTGCTGGGCAGCAGTCAGCACTGAGCGCTGCGGCCCTGGACAGGTCTCCCGGCTGCAGTGGCTCCTTTACATCCCCACTCCCCCGGCGCAGCATGCCAGGGGTTAAACCATCACTGCCGCGTCTGCCGAGGGTCTGGCTGTGGCAGAGCAAACATTAAAAAAAATATTGTTTTTACACTTCGAAACTGGCACCCTATGTCTCATTAAAAATGGTGCCCTGACAATGAGCATGAAACCAATGGCAACGAGTATGAAACCATTGGCAATGAGCATGAGACCCCTGGTAATGAGCATGAGACCTCTGGCAACGAGCATGAAACCACTGGCAACGAGCATGGAACCCAGAGCATGAGACCCCTGGCAACGAGCAGGTAATTTAAAAATTCACATTATGCCACACTGTATGATCCACAATTCACATTATGCAACACGGTATGATCCACAATTCACATTATGCAGCACGGTAATAATGTCTCCCTACATATTATGCCCACAGTAAGGCCCCTAATAATTATTATTTTGGATCATACCGTGCTGCGTAATGTGAATTGTGGATCATAATGTGTTGCATAATGTGAATTTTGGATCATACTGTGTGGCATATTGTGAACTTTGGCTCATTCTGTGTAGCGTAATGTGAATTTTGGCTCATTTCATGGGAATTTTGGCTCGTTCAGTGTGGCGTAATGTGTAAGGGGCACCTGTACTAGATAGTATAAGGGGTCCTACTATTGTGGTGCATAAGGGGTATGTGGTGTGGTACACTACACTTAAGGACATGCCCCCTTTTCAGAGGCCATGCCCACTTTTCCAGAGGGTGCACGCATAATTACAACCTTCACTTTTCCATACCCCCACTTCGAAACTTCCAGTTCGACCACTGATATACTCACAATGAAATATCGTCCTAGTGTATGGTCAACATATGTGTTGACTGTGTATGAGGAAAACTGCTATCTCTGATTTAGCAGGCTAACTGTATCTGCGCTGGTGTGCCTACTCATGTCTAAACAGCTCTTTAATGTTTCCTAAATTGTGCTGTTCATATGGAGGCTGTCTTTCTCAAATCTTATGCTGGCCATACACCAGGACGACCAGCATCCGATCCGATTCCAGGCACGATTTCCCTTCAATTCCCCTGGCAGCTCTGGACACACGATTTAGGGCTTTGGACACACAATGGGTAGTTAAACGATCGATGGTGTGCCTCACCAAAAAAAAAAAAACCCAGATGCATCGTATGTACATCTAACATGATACAATGTGCATACAATTACGATAGACAATATGAGCTGCACGTATTTGATAAAACCTGCGACCCACGAGGGCGCTCATCACATTGTAATCGTGCATAAAACATGCACGACGTGCACACAATGTGTCAATCAACGCGTCGATATTGTGTATTCGTATACTATATCGACCTGATGTATGGCCTGCATAAGATTCAGCAGTACTCTCCTTTATGTCAGTGCAATAGTCTTTGGGGCTTACAATGGGGACTGGCAACAAGGAAAGAAAAGGAAAACTCTTTTTGTTGGAACGCTTGGAAGAAATTTATTTATGTAGTTAAAAGTATTTATGTAGTTAAAACATCAGAAAAATCTTTTATTGGTATGCATTAAAAACAGGTGTGGTTTCTATACATCACGACACTTGGTGCACAAAAACAGGTACACAAAAACAAGACATATATTGTGATAAACAAAACATGAATGTTGCACAGCAAGCAATATTTTTAATATATAATGATATACAAAAATTATTTGGTATGTAACAGCCAATTTTGTAGGTGGCTCTCAATAAAAGTTTAAGTCACTCTTTTTTATGGCTGTATTTATTGGTCATGTGCAGAAAAAAACATATACTGTAGTAACAATGGACAAAATTACATAAACTTTTAAAATGAGGCGAAATATGTTTTGATTTCCTGATACCTGAGTAGTTTTAATAATTATTATATAATTCCTAGATATGTACGGTATCCCCCCCCCCAAATTTTTTTTATATATATGTGTATATATATATATATATATATATATATATATATATAGAGCCCACACAATGGAGGCACTCGGCGAAAATAACTGACAACACCACTGCCGGTACAGTCAACGTTTCAGGGACCTCTCCCTTTTATCAAGACACAACCAGCACTAATACAAGTAGAAATATATATACAAAACAATATCTTACCCAACACCAATCAATGAGCAGAATCCGCTCTCCCCACACGCCGGTGCATGACTCCACAGCTGTCACTCATGCCGCTGTGATCAGTGTCCGAGCGGGGGGGCGCGGCCCTCGCCTGCTGAGTCTAGGTTGCCTAGCAACATTCCTTACACCGCTCCCCAGCCAACCGCCACAGCCTAAGGCCGCTGACCTCACTCGCGCGTCACTTCCCCCGTGGGTGCGACTCGACTGAGCGGCATCTGACTGGCCCGTCGCCGCGAGGGGTTGCCAAGCAACCGCTCTAAACAGGAAAAAGCACAAATCCCAGATCACACCAAATGTGCACATAATAAGCACATCGTGAAAACAAAACATGACATAAAAACAAACATGACTATGTGGGCTTTAAGGACGAGCAGAATACCTTAAAGCCCACATAGTCATGTTTGTTTTTATGTCATGTTTTGTTTTCACGATGTGCTTATTATGTGCACATTTGGTGTGATCTGGGATTTGTGCTTTTTCCTGTTTAGAGCGGTTGCTTGGCAACCCCTCGCGGCGACGGGCCAGTCAGATGCCTCCATTGTGTGGGATCCATATGCTCGTCTGAGAGGTTGTGCACCGGACCCGTTGTGTTCTTCAAAGCGTGAGTGCCAGACACATTGTGCATTTATATATATATATATATATATATATATATATAAATATAATACACTGCTCAAAAAAATAAAGGGAACACTTAAACAACACAATGTAACTCCAAGTCAATCACACTTCTGTGAAATCAAACTGTCCACTTAGGAAGCAACACTGATTGACAATTTCACATGCTGTTGTGCAAATGGAATAGACAACAGGTGGAAATTATAGGCAATTAGCAAGACACCCCCAATAAAGGAGTTGTTCTGCAGGTGGTGACCACAGACCACTTTTCAGCTCCTATGCTTTCTGGCTGATGTTTTGGTCACTTTTGAAAGCTGGCGGTGCTTTCACACTAGTGGTAGCATGAGACGGAGTCTACAACCCACACAAGTGGCTCAGGTAGTGCAGCTCATCCAGAATGGCACATCAATGCGAGCTGTGGCAAGAAGGTTTGCTGTGTCTGTCAGCGTAGTGTCCAGAGCATGGAGGCGCTACCAGGAGACAGGCCAGTACATCAGGAGATGTGGAGGATGCCGTAGGAGGGCAACAACCCAGCAGCAGGACCGCTACCTCTGCCTTTGTGCAAGGAGGAACAGGAGGAGCACTGCCAGAGCCCTGCAAAATGACCTCCAGCAAGCCACAAATGTGCATGTGTCTACTCAAATGATCAGAAACAGGCTCCATGAGGGTGGTATGAGGGCCCGACGTCCACAGGTGGGGGTTGTGCTTACAACCCAACACCGTGCAGGACTTTTGGCATTTGCCAGAGAACACCAAGATTGACAAATTCGCCACTGGCGCCCTGTGCTTTCCACAGATTAAAGCAGGTTCTCACTGAGCACATGTGACAGAGTCTGGAGACGCCAAGGAGAACGTTCTTCTGCCTGCAACATCCTCCAGCATGACCGGTTTGGCAGTGGGTCAGTAATGGTGTGGGGTGGCATTTCTTTGGGGGGCCGCACAGCCCTCCATGTGCTCGCCAGAGGTAGCCTGACTGCCATTAGGTACCTAGATGAGATCCTCAGACCCCTTGTGAGACCATTTGCTGGTGCGGTTGGCCCTGGGTTCCTCCTAATGCAAGACAATTGCTAGACCTCATGTGGCTGGAGTGTGTCAGCAGTTCCTGCAAGACTAAGGCATTGATGCTATGGACTGGCCCGCCCGTTCCCCAGACCTGACTCCAATTGAGCACATCTGGGACATCATGTCTCGCTCCATCCCCCAACGCCACGTTGCACCACAGACTGTCCAGGAGTTGGCAGATGCTTTAGTCCAGGTCTGGGAGGAAATCCCTCAGGAGACCATCCTCCACCTCATCAGGAGCATGCCCAGGCGTTGTAGGGAGGTCATACAGGCACGTGGAGGCCACACACACTACTGAGCCTCATTTTGACTTGTTTTAAGGACATTACATCAAAGTTGGATCAGCCTGTAGTGTGTTTTTCCACTTTCATTTTGAGTGTGACTCCAAATCCAGACCTCCATGGGTTAATAAATTTGATTTCCATTGATAATTTTTGTGTGATTTTATTGTCAGCACATTCAACTATATAAAGAACAAAGTATTTAATAAGAATATTTCATTCATTCTGATAAAGCTAATTATTTATCTTCTAACATTCACTATGTGTGGGTAAGAGACTCAGTACGCAATTGGCGTATGGGATACCGTAAGGGTACACACTTAGCGTAGCAGACGCTTAGCCGTGGTCGAGACGCACATGCGGCACGCTCGCTCACAGCTTAACGCTTGGTGTCGAGCATGCTATAGGCGGCCGACTACCGTAATGCTACGCTACCAGCGTAGCGGACGCTCGTGACCACGAGGGGAACACGAGCGGCGCAGACGCTCACGGGATGACACTCAGTAAACCTTGTATGCAACACACAGAAAGGATACGCTTATACTGTAAACCTTGTATTGAAATACTGTAGCGATATAACGCTGCTTAACCTTGTTAATACAAAAGCTGTTTGAGCGATTGAGACGCTCCGAATACCCTCAGCAATGTAATAAACACACAATACCTTGCTAAGGTTCCAACACCTTTACTAACAATATCTAGCTATGTAAAAAAGGAAAACAGTTAACAGTTCATACACTACAGGCTAACATCAATATCTAAACATAATAACTACACATATACAATATACAACAGTTTAACAATAACAGAGAGAGAGAGAGAGTATGGCAAATACAGAGAATAAGTTGGTTACAGAGAGTACTTACACACATGGGAATGAATCGCAGGCGCAATCTGGAAATCCAGCCCTCAGTTAATCAGTGATGAAAACCTTGTGGAGAGTAGAGTCTTGTGTCCCCAAGCCTATTGCAAACTATATTTATGTACTAGCTCAAGACATACTACAATAGATACTGTTGTGCCCTCTTTCCATTGGTTAGGGGGTGGGACATGTACTGCACCTGGGATCATTGGTTAGTTCAAGAAGTGGGCGCTGGCTAGGACTTTTTAGTATTCTAAATTCCTCTCTGGTTGTATTGTGGAAACCTATTGTTTGGATCTTCCAAACAAACTCTGTCTCTGGGCTTTGTTTACCCCACGGTCACCTCTTTCAGTTGAGACAATGACATCTCAGCACTCATTATTCTGGAGAGAAACCTGGACCTATTCATAAACAAATGTGTAAACCCTCTTCATAGAATCTCAAAGCTTAGTGTAAATAAGGCTATTTGTTTTCAGTCTGTGGGAAAGAGGTGACTGAATTTCAGTCACCCACCCTGCATTTATGTGTAATTTATTCTGAATGCAATTAATCTTATGTTCTACTTCTGTGCATAACCATGAGCAGGAACTATGCGAATCCCTCCCAACTGTCATAGACACAACACCTCTTCAATACCCCACAGCTGGACACCATACACTACCCTCCAACCTTTGTCTGAGCCCTCCCAGCATGCAAAGAGGAATCTCTCTGTCTAAGAGGTTTTAAACTTACCATACTTGCTGACATTATGAAGGGGGATATTAACTATAAAACGCATTATATTGGTTAAATATGTAGCGATCGAGTCGCTCGCTAGTCGCACACAAACACCGCCGTAAATACCCATCTCCATGCGCAGGCGACGTCAGAGCGTCCCCTACGCAACCTGAGGGGATGCGTACGCACGGGGGAGTCGGTGTGCGGGCAGCGGGCACGTGCATTGGGGTTAGTACAAGGCATCATAGGTCGCTATATTTTTCGACTTTGTCAGTCGACCCTTTGGCAGTCATCAATAACTGCCACTTAACAATTCAAACAGAAAAATATATGTCATCATGGAAAACCTTTTTATGATTGGGTAGAGGGAGGAGAGGAGAAGGTGGGAAAGGTATGACCTAGTGAGATAGTAGAAGCGTGTGTGTATGAATCCATGTTTGAGGGGTCATGTATCATCGTGCCGTACGTGTTTTAAATCAAGCTTCGAGGTATTGCGAAGTATACATTTGAATCCTTCTTATCCCGTATCAAGGGTCTGTGGATGGGCTGTCAAACTCTACCGAGCTCTTTTCGGCTTTTGGTTGCAACAAATGGGGGAGCACATTTAGTTGATGATACATGAATGGGGGGGTATGTGAGTGCTGATATCTGTGTCTATATTCCCTATCGACTATGTGTGTCATTACCTGGAGGTTGTAGAGATGAGGATAAGAAACAATCGTTATAAATGCAGTCGTAAACTATGTGAGTTTATATAAACAGTCGCCGATTGAGGTCTTGTCTGATGTCTTGTCTTGATGTACATGTTGTCTGATGTCTCTCTGTGCTTTTGCTATAAATAGCGAGCAAAAGTTGTTCCATTGTCCATAAAGTTACAGTCTCTAAAGTATTGGGCTATCGTAAAAGTTAAAGTCACTAGGGAAATTGGGGGCTTGTAGCATAGTTCATCAATGATCTGTATAAAAGAGGTTGTCAAATTCTTCTTCCAAGCTGATGTCTTTGTACCTTGGAGGAAAACAAAGGAGAAACGGGTGAAAGAAACGGACCGTGGAATCACATTTTCATCACAACATTGTCTCTATCGTTGGGTCATAAATCAGATTAGTTGTTGTTATTACAGTGTCTTCGCTCCTTAAACTCATCACCCTGGTATTACTTTTACACTTCGCTAAAACCTGGACGCATCTAAATATCAGGCCAACCAATATGACGACTCCTAGAATACACAAAAGAAATTTCCCTACATCCATAATAATACCTTGGGTCCATTCTCCTAAACCAGAGAACCAATTTCGTGGGTTCAACCATGACACTTAACTGGTCAGCTCATTACCCACAGCAGCGAGTGTGAGATTGTGTTTCCTTCGAAACTCCCACTTCAATTGCAGAATGTCATCCATCTTTTGGTCTATGACCTCGGCTGGGTCCTCCGTGCTGTTTGTGATATACGTGCAGCACTTTACACCATACTGAGTTGCTAGGGTAACACAATACCCGCCTGTCACAGCTGTGAGGTAATTGAGAATCATCCTATGCTGAACCAGTTCTGTTTTGTAGGCTTGTAACTCTCTCCCTGTATACCTGAATGTGTCGTCCTACATTTCGGTGATATTGTCTAATAAATTTGCTAGCGCAGATATATATTTATAATTTATCACTCCTCTGGCGGCACGAGTGATATCTAACGCGAGTAGGAATTGAATCCCGGTGGATTCATGGATCAGATCAGAGGCCGAGTGCTCTGTCCTCTCTATCAGGTGCCTTTTAACGATGTGCTCGTAATGAGTGTGAGTATAAGGAGCTTGGGCACCGCGGTGAATGTCTTTCATTTTGTTATGGGATACAGTCATTACTTCAGGCAGTACTTTTCCAACATAACACAATTCCTCTGAGTTTGGGGCAAGGAACCTATACGCCTTCCTCCCGCATATGAAATACGCATCATCGGGGAGAACATATGGGACGGAGTATGACATTATCATGTTACAAATTTTCCATGTGAAATCTCCTAACCCTAATTCTCCCATCTGTTTAGTACACGTATCTGTTTGTACGATATGTGCACAGTATCCTGGTGATACTTCTCCAACTCGCATGGTCCTACTTCCTAGAGTGTACCTATACCGGAAAAATCTTCCATGGTCGGCTATCTGGCGTATAAGTTCTGTGTCTATGGGCATTCTATCGGCTCTATATGAAAATGTCATGGTTTGATTACTCCATGACACTTCCCAATTTCCCGGCTTTCGGGGATTGGAAATGTTAAAGCATACTAAGGACCTATCCACATGATATTGGTGGAGCTTCAAACTAGGAGGACTAGAGATATTAAACCTCTTGTCCACTGGCCTCCCACCACTTAGCTCAAGTACCTCTCCTATAGTTAAAGGGAATGGTACTAGTCCTGATTTGCTATGACCTTGAGGTACTTGAGAGCATACCCAACAGTCTGTCTGGTTTAACACTTTACCCACTAAGGAGTGATAGTCACTCAATGGATGCCGGTCCATGTGGATATTAAAACTGGACTGACATTTCTTGATGCACCCATCCTCAACTATATTGTCACAATGCCTACAGATGCAGTTCTCTTTAGCTAACAATCCTTCACAATGTCTACAAATAACATGGCTGCTAGATCGTTTTCTGGTACTCGCCTTTGCTTGGTGATTGTGTTGCTATTGGAAATTTACACCTCCATCTCAGTCATCAGAAACCCATTCCGGATCCTTTCTCGACCTCACTGGTACTCTCACCGAAACAGACTGCTCTGGTCAACATCATGGTCAACAGGAAAACACGGACTGCAGTCTCTTGGGGCGAGTCCATCTTACAGGAGGAGAAAGAGAAATTTGTAATGGGGGTACAAAAAATACTTTGAGGGGAAAGAAAAATGTTACGATGTCTTATGTCCTCTTGTCTTGTTGTTCTTCTTGCTCTGCTGTCATCTCAAAGGTGCTGTCCTCAGTCTTCCAAACGAACACTCGGGTGATACAATATTCCTTCCAAATCAGCGATCTCTCTGTAAGGAGCAAAAATCTTGCATTACCATTTGTCTAACTGATGTGTGACATACCATCTTTAAAACATGAGAACATGAGAGAGAAGAGAGGGAAAAAAAAAAACGAGAGAGAGAACAATTCATCACATTTTACATTAAACAACAAACAAAAAAACATTGTCAGATCTTCCGTTCACCATCAGGCTGTCACACCAACACATCCATTGGTATCTTTGCGCAGTCCCCTCCCCACCAGTATTTCCACACTGCACCCTTTTGTGCCTGGCCAGGACACACCGATGTCGGTAGGTCACACTGGGGTTAGGTAGACTTCTGCAAAGACCAAGTAGCTATGTGATGTTTGAGTTCTGCCGATGAACGTCAGAATTGGGGAAAAAGAAACATTTACAAATAAATTACAACGTTTACCCGGCCGTTCCTGTGTCTACAAGGAACTGACCTCCCAATATCATTAACTGTAACCTCAGGTTTACTATCAGTCCTAATGATCACCTTTCTTGATTGCATATTACAGGTGCGGCCCAAACTTCTTCCTAGGTGATTCCTGATTACAATTTCGTGTGTCATAACTCTGCTCGCGTTCTTGTCTAGGGGGTTTATATAATCTTTGTCTATTTCTTGATCTACAATCTCTTGCATAATGACCTTCCTTCTGGCAATTATAACACCTTATCACCTTTGACTTACCCACAGGGATCTGAGGCTTCTTACTTCTCTGTGTTTCCCTGTGCTTTCTTAATGCAGCCACCGAGATATTTCTCCAGTTTGGGTTGGTGGTCTGTACCCTTGTTCTCAATACTTCCTTTAAACCATTTATTAACACAAATACTGCTACTTCTCTGTGCGGTGCACTTGTTTCGATGTTTTCTATACCTGTATACCTAGTCATGTCCTGCAATGCCCGATGGAAATAATTAGAAGTACTTTCCCCTTCGTTTTGTCTTATTGAGAAGATTTCGTTCCACTCGACAACGGCTGGGAAATATACTCCTAACTGTCGGTTGATCTGTTTAATACATTCCTGATTGTGTTCCTCCGTTTGAGGTACTTCCGTGTCTAATTGACAATCAGTAATAAATTTCGCAGGGTCAACACTGGAGGACAAACATGCCCTCAGCACTGTCCGCCAATCTTTGTTGGTGGGTTCTGTGGAGTTTCCTAGTTCTTTAATGAACCTTTGACATGCAACTATATCTTTCCTAGGATCAGGAAATTCAGACATAATTGACCTCAATTCCATCCGGGACCAGGGACGGCGCATTGCACTGTCCCTGACGGGAATGGTTCCCTGAGCGTCAGTCTTCCCATTGGGGACTGTGATCACCCTGACAGGATTAAACTCAATTACATCATCTTGTGTTGGTTCTACAATATGAGGTACATTTGTTTGTGCGTGATATATAACACCGTACGTACCTGTGGACACGACCTCACCTGACCCTCTGTTAGGGGGTTTGATTATTGCCTTTACCGAATTGGTCGCGTCCACCTGGATGTCTTGTGTGATGGCTGCTGGAAAAGGTGCCGACATCGTGCTGGGCTCACTTTCTTGCTGGTAATCCTGAGGGAAGTTTAACATGGAGTGCAACTTGCACGGGTTAACAGTTGTACATTTAACAGTTTTACTTTTATCATTGTTACATTTGTTACACTTATCCTTATCATCTATAATACAGTTGCTAAGTGCATTTTTATCACACACCAGTGTGCCACTCTCTGTAACCACCTTCTCTCTTGTTGCCATATTTTTCTTACCACAGTGAGAGTCAGCTGTGTAAGCTAATTCTTGTATTTCACCTTCCTGTTGCCATAACTGTAAATAATCATAATGTTTGATCCGTCTCTTTGCAGATTTAATGAGACATATCCTTCTCCTTAGATTTTGTAACACCTCGGGACCAAAACTGCCTACTTGTGGGAACTTTTCCCCATCATGCACAGTCATTCTTTCCCATTCATTGACCTTTGCGTGTGATCCATTTCGGACTTCCCGGTCTGTATCACACGTTATCCTTGCCGACTCTATTGGCCGGTTTACTAAGTCAACCCGAACCGAGGTTGATCGCCCCCTACCTGAACAACTGGCCCCCATCTTTGCAGGTGTTGCTTTCACTACCTCTGACCTTCAAATCAGGGTCTTCAGCGAACCCTTACAAAAACCAAGATGTCCGGGGTAGGCCGGCGGCGGAAGTTTACAGAGTACCTCCACTCACTCGCCCACGTCGACCAATACGCCCACACACTGCCTTAGCGCTGGCGTACTCAACCTAGGGCCCCTGCGACCTGAACCTCTATTTACTGGAACATGTGGGTGTGATCCGAAGAGCACTTAACCCTTCCCAGGAACTATTGGTTGTTAGAGAATTCCCGAGTGACCAGCGAACCTCCCTTAAAATAAAAAAAATTACACAAATCACGTTAGAATGTACAAATAGCGTTTATGACCCCTCTAACGTACGCAAATGGTACTGGGTCAAGTTACTAACTAATGCACACAATTACGTGCGGTACAATCGTTCTGCACATAAGCAACTAATCTTATGTGCGGAGCGACCAGTGGAATCGAAAATTGTGGCTGCGAATTCCTTCAGCCAGAGCTTAATGGCCTATATGGGTACCGCACCAACCCTTCCTGGTGTTGTGCTTCTTTATCTATAGCGGACTTCCTAGTCTGCTGTACCTAGACCTCCTGGTCTGTCTGGACCTCCTGGTCTGTGCTACAGTAGACCTCCTGGTCTGCTATACTCTAATGCTCTTATTTTAAATGTTTAACAAGGGATGCCTCCCAAGCCACCGTGCCGTCACTTACACGTATGTACCTCACGAGAACTCGATGATTTCCTGTGGTTCAAACCCAAAATTTAGAAACTTATATATATGTATACACACTCTTTCACCTCATATACTCTTTACTTTCATTTCTGCGCAGAAATCCCTTTCATTCAGTATCGCAGGCTAATCCCGAGGAGTTGCAACTAGAGAAGGATCTATTAGCTTAAAATTTTGGACACTGTGATTGATTTGCGCTATTATCGCGTTGCCTCCTTATCGCCTAACTAAAACAATACTATCGTGTGATTTGTATTATGTGGGCTTACCCAGACGCTCCGTTGCGTAATATACGCTCCGTGCGTCGGCCCTTGCGTCGCGTACGCTAGTCTCACCCTTTGTTAGAGACACGTGTACGCCAGCCGGGTATATCCACAGAAATACAACTAACACGTTTATCTATGTAGATGATCTTTAACTGTAATCATCTACCGAGCACCACACAGATCTTTCCTTGTATCTTTAGGCAAAGCCGTGTGCGTGTTTTACAAATTACTCCTTAACGTATTAATATTACTTTTAACTACCAATAGCAACAAATCTTTCTCAGCACGTTATCAATTGTGAAATGGCAAACAGGAAAGTGAGGTGTGAAATTACACAGATGGAAAAAGAAATACAGGTGTGTGCGTGCCTGCGTGTGTGTGCGTACGCAAAACAGAAATAAACAGTTTTAAAAGACAATAGCGTACTGTTCTTACCTTCCGGTTCCGGATTCCACCAGCACTCCTACAGCGTAGCGAAACAGACGCTTATCTAGCCAGCACTACTGTATCCCGATACGAAGGGATACTGCCTTCCCGCCCTTTGCTGATAAAGTCTGTGTTCGCCAGTGCGGATATGTGGAGGACGGACGAGCCGCCAATTGATAAAGCTAATTATTTATCTTCTAACATTCACTATGTGTGGGTAAGAGACTCAGAACGCAATTGGCGTATGGGGTACCGTAAGGGTACACACTTAGCGTAGCAGATGCTTAGCCGTGGTCGAGACGCACATGCGGCACGCTTGCTCACAGCTTAACGCTTGGTGTCGAGCACGCTATAGGCGGCCGACTACCGTAATGCTACGCTACCAGCGTAGCGGACGCTCGTGACCACGAGGGGAACACGAGCGGCGCAGACGCTCACGGGATGACACTCAGTAAACCTTGTATGCAACACACAGAAAGGATACGCTTATACTGTAAACCTTGTATTGAAATACTGTAGCGATATAACGCTGCTTAACCTTGTTAATACAAAAGCTGTTTGAGCGATTGAGACGCTCCGAATACCCTCAGTAATGTAATAAACACACAATACCTTGCTAAGGTTCCAACACCTTTACTAACAATATCTAGCTATGTAAAAAAGGGAAAACAGTTAACAGTTCATACACTACAGGCTAACATCAATATCTAAACATAATAACTACACATATACAATATTCAACAGTTTAACAATAACAGAGAGAGAGAGAGAGTATGGCAAATACAGAGAATAAGTTGGTTACAGAGAGTACTTACACACATGGGAATGAATCGCAGGCGCAATCTGGAAATCCAGCCCTCAGTTAATCAGTGATGAAAACCTTGTGGAGAGTAGAGTCTTGTGTCCCCAAGCCTATTGCAAACTATATTTATGTACTAGCTCAAGACATACTACAATAGATACTGTTGTGCCCTCTTTCCATTGGTTAGGGGGTGGGACATGTACTGCACCTGGGATCATTGGTTAGTTCAAGAAGTGGGCGCTAGCTAGGACTTTTTAGTATTCTAAATTCCTCTCTGGTTGTATTGTGGAAACCTATTGTTTGGATCTTCCAAACAAACTCTGTCTCTGGGCTTTGTTTACCCCACGGTCACCTCTTTCAGTTGAGACAATGACATCTCAGCACTCATTATTCTGGAGAGAAACCTGGACCTATTCATAAACAAAGGTGTAAACCCTCTTCATAGAATCTCAAAGCTTAGTGTAAATAAGGCTATTTGTTTTCAGTCTGTGGGAAAGAGGTGACTGAATTCCAGTTACCCACCCTGCATTTATGTGTAATTTATTCTGAATGCAATTAATCTTATGTTCTACTTCTGTGCATAACCATGAGCAGGAACTATGCGAATCCCTCCCAACTGTCATAGACACAACACCTCTTCAATACCCCACAGCTGGACACCATACACTACCCTCCAACCTTTGTCTGAGCCCTCCCAGCATGCAAAGAGGAATCTCTCTGTCTAAGAGGTTTTAAACTTACCATACTTGCTGACATTATGAAGGGGGATATTAACTATAAAACGCATTATATTGGTTAAATATGTAGCGATCGAGTCGCTCGCTAGTCGCACACAAACACCGCCGTAAATACCCATCTCCATGCGCAGGCGACGTCAGAGCGTCCCCTACGCAACCTGAGGGGATGCGTACGCACGGGGGAGTTGGTGAGCGAGCAGCGGGCACGTGCATTGGGGTTAGTACAAGGCATCATAGGTCGCTATATTTTTCGACTTTGACAATTCAGATCTAGGATGTGTTGTTTAAGTGTTCCCTTTATTTTTTTGAGCAGTGTGTATATATATATATATATATATATATATATATTGCACAGGCAAGGCTCGATTGCTGATAAACAGTGATCTGATAGTAACTTATAGATACAAGTATTATACCATATCTTCTTTTAGTGTATAGTTGATATTTGAGTATAGTTTTCCCTTAAGTGGGTAGTAAATATCAAAGGCTCACTCCCAATTATCTCTGCATCTACTGCCCATTTCTGTGTTACAAATTAACAGTGAACGAGTGGGTGAGATTACAAGAGGACAGTGCCGGAGTACAGTGAAAGATAATTGAAGTGCAGAGGATCTGCTTTTGAGACTTAAAACCAGTCACCCCACCCTGGTGGAGAAACCAGTGCAGGGGGTGTGTGCCAATGAGAGTTATAACTGGAGTTATGAGGTACAAATAAGATGGATAAACAGTAAATATGGTAATTCGCAGATAAAAAGTAAAGTATTATTTATCAGATTGCACGGGACCTGGAACCTCCAACCTTAGACACGTGTTTCGCCGGGGAATTGGCTTGTTCACCAAGTGTGTACAATGGGGAACCTCTAACACAGTCAATTGGGGTGCTCATTAATCTCTGATGATCTTACTGAGGGGTGTGGAGATGTGTAGGCTGTTAACTAGTGCTCACTGACCTCCCTTAGCTGACTGCTTGTCTGAAGATTTGTCTCTTTCACTAAACCAGTGGTTCTCAAACTCTGTGCCGTGGCACCCTGGGGTGCCTCGGGGTACTTGCAGGGGTGCCCAGCTTGGTGGTCCAGGACCAATTCAAATTATTTATGATCAATGTAATAGACAAAACCAGTGCTTGTGGATTCCAATGGTAAAATATGTGGACAAACTTAAGTGATGCCTGTCCCTCACCACATACAGTAACTGAACCTAAGGATGACATACAGATGGAGCCACATTTATCTTGGTTTCTCTGGAACAATACATCAGGGGATTAAGTCACTACAGCAGGGGATTAAGTCTGACTGCCCTGGTTCAATTAATCCTATTAAAGGCCAAGATAAGTATGGCTCTATCTGTATAAACACAATTTACTTAATTTAATATTTTTTTCAGAATTTCTCAATAAGAAACTTTTGGCCTAGGGGTACCATGAAAAAAATTCTGATACTAGGGCACCATGATTCAGGTTTGGGAACCACTGCCGTAAACAATAAATTGGCCATTTATCCTAAAACAATTAGTGTAAGTGCAGAGTCTAATATTTTAATTAAACATATATTTTAATTAAACATTTAAAATAAACATATATTTGAATTAAACCTAAACAATCCTTATTACTATAATTTATTGCTCACATAGCTGCTTATTACATAGTGTAGGCAGCCCAAGAATACCCAACAGACTAGTGGAGTACCACACATTCACAATCTTGAAATATAGGCAAATCATTCTAGCTCTGTCATATTTCTAGAACTTAAAAGAGCACCAATACAGACAGAATAGTTACAAAAAACATTGCAAATCTTTATTTACATAGAGACCATGCGATGATATTACATTTAAAGGGAAGATCCATTTAGTTTCTGTTTGTAGTAACTTTTAGATCTATTCCCAAGTCTGCTCAATGGAGTTACATAATAAAATGTAGCCAAAAGGGTGAGCACAACTTACAAACTATTACCATGGGTTGTTCTTCAGTATATACACTACCGTCACTGTATAATAGGTCAACGATCAAAAGGTTGACAGTGTTTCGACTGACACCAAATGGTCAACTTGCACAAGGTTGACAGGGTCAAAGGTCAACATGGAAATGGTCGACAAATGAAAAGGTCGACATGAGTTTTTGATGTTTTTTTGCTGTCAAAGTTTCCCTTCCAGCACGTTTAACTCCACTTAGTATACCGCTTGCCCTCGCATGGCGAGCGAGCTTCGGGCAAGAGTTACTATTCCCAATCGTAGTCCACGTGGATGGTAAAGTATCAAAAGTTTAAAAAAATTAAAGAAACCTCATGTCAACCATATGCTGTGTCGACCATTGCCATGTCAACCTTTTAACCATGTTGACCATATGCATGTCGACCTTTTAACCACGTCGACCTTTAGCCATGTCAATATTTTAACAATGCGACCATATGCATGTCAACCATTTGGCGTCAGCCTGACTGTCGACCTTTTAACTGTCGCCCTGTCATCCGGATACCATACACCACACAATAGCGATTGGCTTTGACAGAGTGAGCAGGCCTGCTGGAACTGGGCAGGACCTTCCACTGACCCACCAGAGCTTGGTCAGCCGCATTTAAATCTCTGCCTCTTCATCACTAAAACTCATCTATTAAACGGTCAATATATCAGTGGTCCGTCAGCCAGTGTGTACCAGCTGGCGTTCACAGACATATTGCGTCGGACCTGCAGCACACATGATGACCAATATATATACAGATATATTGGTGCATCGGTGTGTGTATGGGCAGTCAGCCAACCACCCGTACGCATGCTGCTGCAGCCGGCGGTAATTGACGGCTGAACTGGGAGGGCGCATGTAAATGCCCGCCCAGTTCGTGATGTCAGTCACAATGGATTGGGCAGTGTGTATGCACAACACAATGCCCAATCCAGCTATAGATATATCTGCAGATTAATTGATCTGCAGATATATCTATAAGTGTGTACCCAGCATAAGTCACCTGCTAATAAGTTAGAAGTTGTCCTTTTATTAAACTGGAAACATACTGAATTTATTGAACATATATCCTTGGAGCATGGCTGATGCAAGGTTTCTAGATGTTCTAGGCAACAATTCACCCATGACCCCTGCTCCTTCCAATTTATAATTCACCATGCATCAGTGCCCCCAATTTATAATACGCCGGCCATGTATCAATGTTCCCAATTTATAATATGCCATACAGCAATGTCCTGAATTCATAATACTGTACATAGAAATGTCCCAACTAATATGACATACACACACACCCTGCCAGCACTCATTAACACACACACACACACACACACACACACACACACACACACACACACACACAAATACACAGGGCTCATTAACCCATATGCCCACACACACACACACACACACACACACACACACACACACACACACACACACACACACACACACAGTCAGCATTCATTAACACACACACATTCCCCCCCACCACCACCACCACCAGATATGCCTTACCAGGCTCCGTTCAGCATCAGCAGGCTGGCAGCTTCTTGTGTTGTCTAGGAGGCAGACCTTCTTATGTGAGTGACACATTGGCATCTGGAGGAAAGGACAGGGACTGCTAACTGCCGCACTGACAGGTGAGAGTGCAGTGCCGGAGGCTGGGAGAGTTCCGGAGGCTTGACACCTTGGTAGCTTCGGCCCTGGTCATCAGTAGTCCCGGTCGAGGCTGAAAACACACCTCCCGACATGACCCATTCCAGGAGGGACAAAATACTCTGTTCCTGGACTTCCCTCTTAATTTATTATTGGTATCACCTGTGCTGAATTACTTAATTAATAAGAAAGGTGTTTCAGCACAAGTGATGGCAATCATAAATTAAAAAGGGAAGTCCGTGAACAGAGCATTTTGTCTCTCATGGAATAGGTCATGTTTGGAGGTATGACTGAAAGAGATAGCCTAAATTTTATTTTTATTTTGTGTGGACTCAGTGGCGCCCCTAGGCAGCTGCCTAAAGCGGGATGTAGTCATGATCCCGGCGATCGGGATCCTGGTGGTCAGCATACCGATGCTGAGATCCCGGCCACCAGAATGCCGGCAGGGGGCTGAGGGCCATTCCCACTCGTGGGTGTCCACAACACCCATAGAGTGAGACTAGAACCTGGGGAGAGCGCAGCGAGCCACCAAGCCTGCAGCGTGGCGACCCCCAATGATGATATAGGAGTGTAATTATCTACTAGATGCAGTGACTAACACGAGGTGGATGAAAAGCATTGGATGAGCAGACATTGTGTTTGCAATGGGAGTATAGCTAAGTAACTTTCCCAAAGGGTAACAAATTTGGTGACTCTAGATTCGCCAAAGAAGCATCTAGCCAATCCATCCTAAACAAATAAAATAGTTTTTCTCTTACGTCCTAGTGGATACTTTAGTAGCATGGGTTATAGATCGGGTCCACTGGAGCCTGGCACTTTAAAAACTTTTAGTGTGTGCATTTGTGTGCTGGCTCCTCCCCTCTTTGCCCCTCCTATCAGACTCAGGGGCAGATTTATTAAGCCTGTAGAAGTGATAAAGCAGTGATAAGTGCAAATTGATAACGCACCAGCCAATCAGCTCCTAACTGTACATTTACATATTGGAGCTGATTGGCTGGTGCGTTATCACCTTGCACTTATCACTGCTTTATCACTTCTCCAGGCTTAATACATCTGCCCCTCAGTTTAGAAAAATGTGCCCGAGGAGCCGGGTGCACTTCTCTGGAGCTCCAGAGATTTTACTTTTAAGTTTATTATTTTCAGGTAGATATGGTTGGCAACCAGACTACCTGCTTCGTGGGACTTAGAGGGGGGACCAAACCAACCTCCTGAGGGTTAATGGTTCGTAATCCCAGCTGACAGGACACTGAGCTCTTGAGGTGCTGATCACACTCCATTAGTGTGTGTGCCCACACCGGCAGCTAGCCGCCACCCTCTAACAGATGCCGAAGATCCAGGTGCAGTGAGTGTTACACCGGGGTCCCGGTTAGAGGGTCCCCAGTGCAGTGTTGGCGGCAAGTCACGCGGCAGTCACAGGACCGGAGCTGCGGTGCCCGCCGTGGACAAACTCGATCTTGGCTACAAGCCCCGCAGTGCTCACTGTTTTAAGGCTTTGTGTGGACTGTATATGGACGTATAATGTTATTTATTTATTTTTTTGAGAAAATTTTTATTCGTTTTAAAATATATCAGCAAAACTGAAATACAAACAATTCAATTGTATAACAATTGCACAAACTGCACAATGTGTAAGTAACATAGGATAAAGGATAAAGGATTATCTGGATAGAGTGTCCAGAAGTGTATACCTGAGCATATGAAGCAATGACAAAATACTATCAGGCAAAGAAACAAGAAAAGGGCACAGGGTAAACACTCAAATATTGGTACACAATAAAAAAAGGAAAAATTTGGGGAAGAAATGCGAGATAGAAGAAGGGGGAGGGGAGGAGAAGGAATGGGGAGTAGACAGCCGGTCCCGACTGCCGGGGTCACATGACAATATGATATAGGATGGATATGATTATATAGTGATATAGTTATAATTATAATTATTTAGTAGCTAACGGAGGTTCAGCTCCAAAATATATCGTCCAGGGAGTCCATGTTGCAATAAAATCAGCAGGAGTGTCGTGTAACACCGCTGTGATACGTTCTAGTCTATAAGTATCCCAAATAGCATTTATAGTGGCAGTTACCATAGGAGGCATTATAGACTTCCAGTTAGCCGCAACTTGGCATTTAGCTGTGTTCAGAGTATGCTTAAGTAATTTCTGTTGCTGGCGTGAAATGTGAGGTATTGGGCGAGAAAGTAGAGTGTAGAAAGGTGAAGTCGGGACTGAGATTCCAAGAATGTAAAAAATTAAATTTATGAATTTTAGTCCAGTAACCTTTGATCTGTGGGCAGCTCCACCAGATGTGCAGTAGGGTCCCACGTTGACCACATAGCCTCCAGCATCTATCTGAGCAGGATGTTAGAATGAGAGGAGACATTTGGTTACCAAGTACCAGCAATAGTATATCTTGTAAGAATTTTCTTTAATTCGAACTGATATGGAACTTTTGGAGATTTCCGTTCTGATATCAGACCACTCCTCAGTGGTCAGAGTCTCACCCACCTCTCGTTCCAAAGCTAGTTCATGAGGTTCTTTTTGGGGTAAATTATGAGCAAGTAAAATTTGATATATGGCAGAGAGCAGGCCTTTAGTCGATTGGTGAGATTGGCACAGAGATTCAAAGTCAGATTTATCTCTCATAGAGGAAGGTTTGGGAAGAGAATTAAAAAAATGATGTAACTGTAAGAATTTATAAAATGCTGAGTGTGGGAGGGAGAAGCGGGATTGTAGATCAGCAAATACTGGGAACGAGTGGAGGGGTGCAATATCTAATAGGAACAGAATATTTTTGTTAGTCCAAGAATCAAACGCAAGAGGATTTGCACCCGGTGGGAAGCTAGGGTTATTCCATAAGGGGGTGAGGAGGGGGTGGAAGGAGCGAGGCTGGTATAGCCGGGAACAAAGGTCCCAAATAGACAGAGTAAATCGCATTGTGGGTAATAAAGAGGATACAGGTGGGCGGTGTTTCGGCAGACACCATAAAAGGCTATAAGAAGAATACTTCTAAAGTGTAGCCGCTTCTAGATATGTCCAGACTCTATGGCCAGGATCAGCATGTCAAAGAACACATGCAGTTAAATGAGTAGCTCTATAATACCTTAGGAGATCAGGGACTCCTAGACCTCCTGCTAGTCGGTGATTTTGTAGAATTCGCATTTTTACCCTGGGTTTTTTTCCTGCCCAGATAAAATTGGAGACGTCAGTTTGGAGGTTTTTGAGGATTTTAGTGGGTATATGGATTGGGAGGGTTTGCCACAGGTACAACAGGCGCGGCAATAAGGTCATCTTAACCACTGCCATGCGCCCAAACCAGGACAGAAAGTATTTATTCCAGTTAGCTAGATCTGTTTTAGTAGAAGAGAACAATCTGGGAAAGTTGGCAGCGTAGAGACCAGAATAAGATTTTGTCAAGTAAATGCCGAGATATTTGAGTTTATCAGCTTGCCATTTAAATGGGAAGGAGGCCTGTAGAAGTCGAAGATCCGGGTTCGGGATATGAAGTGCCAATATTTCCGTTTTATCAGAGTTAATGTTATAATTCGAGAGGTGGCTATAAAGAGTGATTTCCTCCAACAAGTTCGGGAGGGAAACATGGGGATCGGTGAGAGTTAGAATAACGTCATCAGCGTATACTGCGATTTGATGATTCTGGTTACCTACAGCAATACCCAATATATTATGATTCAATCTAAGTCTAGCCGCTAACGGCTCCATGATTAGGGCAAAAAGCAGGGGGGAGAGGGGGCAACCCTGTTGAGTGCCATTTCTAATAGGAAGGAGATCAGAAGATCCGTTGCCTAAGACAGAGGCTGAGGGATTACGATAGAGCGATGTGACACCTCTATAAAAGGCTCCATGTAAACTCATATTGGCAAGGGTTTGTTGTATAAAAGGCCAAGCCACCCTATCGAAGGCCTTCTCTGCGTCAAGGGCCACCACCAGGGTCGATAGGGATTTGTCGTGCGTAAGGTGGATAAGGTCAATAAGTCGCCTGGTATTGTCTGCAGCCTGTCTATTCAGGACAAAGCCGACTTGGTCTGGATGGATGAGGGAGGGCAGAAGGGGAGCAAGTCTTTAAGCTAAAATTTTTGCAAAAAGCTTCAGGTCAACATTTACAAATGAGATAGGTCTGTAGTTTTTCATCTCTAGAGGATCTCTATCTGGTTTGGGAATGATAATAATGTTGGCCCTGGTGGTGACCTCATCGAACATACCCCCCTCCAGTATCGAGTTAAACAGAGAGTGAAGCATGGGAAGCAGAGGGGCCAATTTTTTTTTATAATATAAGGCGGTAAAGCCATCAGGGCCAGGGGCTGCCGAACAGCATAGTTATTTAATGGCTGCTGAGATTTCCTCTATAGAAATGGGTGCATTAAGAGTTGACACATCCGACTCAGAGAGCTTAGGGAGACAACAGGAGGATAAATATTGTTGTAGTTTGAAGGTGCGATGAGAATCAGAGTCATCAGCAGATGGAAGGTTATACATATGCATATGCATAATAGTCCCAAAATTGATAGGCCATGACTGTCAGATCAAACGTAGTGGAACCGCCAGAGCACCGCAATGTGACTATACAGTTTTGAGTGCGCTTCGCTTGCAGCTTTCGAGCCAGTAAGGTGTAAGCCTTGTCAGACTTTTCATAGTACCTCTGGTGCACCCACAACAGCGCCTTGACCAACTTTTTGGTGAGAATTTGGGTCAGTTGGCCCTTAACCGCTAAGAGTTTGGAGTATATTTTCTTCTTGGGGTGGCGCTGATGTAGGTGGGTCAGGGCAGCAAGTTATGTCTTCAAGTGTTTGATACGCTGTGTCTCGATTTTTTGGGGGGCTTTTTATGTACTTCCCATAGCAAGGAAGGGGCGATGTCTGGAGATGCATTGTCACTGTAGTAATTTGTCAGTGCAGTAGTGATATCAGCAATGGTAAATTTTTTGAGAAGAAGGGATTCATTTACCGTAGGTACCAGGAGTGGATGGGAGGGGGTGTAGAAGGGGCTGATAACTCAAATATCACAGCGGAGTGGTCTGACCAGGAGATGGGAAGCGTCTGAGCACTGAGGAGTTTCCGGGTTGTGTCACAGTCAACAAAGACATAATCAATACGAGTATAGCGATCAAAAGGTGGGGAGTAATGAGTAAATCCTCTCGCTGAAGGGTATAGAGTTCTCCAGCCATTGTATAGGTTATAAAGTGATACATGGGATTGTAGAAGTTTAGACAATTTGGTTTGAGCAGCAGGAGCAGCGCTAGGATGAGACCTGTCCAATAGGAGGTCTATAGCAACATTACAGTCTCCACCAATAATAGTCATACCAGTAGGGAGTCAATAGAGGCTGTCAAAAAAGGTTGTGAAAAGGGAACCCTGCTGCATATTAGGTGCATATCAGGAGGCTAAGATGAGAGGGACCTGGTTATATGAACATGAGAGAATTATGTAACGGCCATGGGCATCCGCTATGGTATCATGAACAACTATAGGAAGATCATGCCGTAACATAATAGCAGTGCCTCTATGTTTGGCAGGCATATTGGAGTAGTAAATTTGTGGATATTGTTTACTGGACAGGGAGGGATGAGGGGATTTAAAGTGGGTTTCCTGAAGTAGAACAATGTCCGATTTCTGTTTATTAAAAAATTGGATGGCCGTGGCCCGTTTGGTGGGAGAATTGAGGCTGTTAGCATTAACCGATAAGATGTTCAAAAGTTCAAAGTCATTGTGGGAAAAAGTGTGGATAATGCATAATGGAAGGCAGCAAGGGACCGGGCCAGCTAGGGAAGAGGAAACAGGGAGGAGAAAAAGGAAGATAAAGAAAAAAAAGGGAGGGATCCATATTGACATACAGAAGGGAGCGACCCTTTCCTAAATAAGGGCTGGGTCTAAGAAGGAAAGGATAAGCGCCGTCCAGGCACACCCTTTGGTGGGGGGCATGGGTTTGTAGCAAAAAAAAAGTAGTAAGAGGAGAAACATGTAAAAGAAGGAATAGGGAATGCGACCAAGTGACAGTGGGATAAAAGAGGCTGACAGGATTGTAATAATGAAGTAAGCTCTGAAATATGAAGCAGCCTAGGCATAGTAAGACAATAGGATAATCAATTAGTGACATCGTAAACAAACACACATAAATACTGCCGTAACTACAAGAACAAATCAAGGAAACATAGAGCTAACTTGCAAGTATCTATGCAATAAACCAGAGTATCAGCAAAGGCGGGGCCAAACCAGTACCAGGGTGTCCCTAATCACACAGAAAAATAAGTATACTAATAAGAAATGGATGGTGCGGTGTATACATAGGGCCTTTCGGTGTAGCTGGCCACATGCAGAAGATGCAGTTAATAGTGTGAACACAAGGAAGCTGATCAACGTCAACAGTCAGTCGACACAACAAGATCAAAAAAAGTGACCATAGCATGTCGCCGAGTGCGGAGGTCTGACTGGCAAGCAACACCAACCAGGTTACTTATAAGCACAGAGACATGGAACTGGAAATCAAGAAGAATCAGTCAAAAGGAAACAAACAATACAGTATAAGAAACTGAAACAGTATAAATTATAGTTACGTAGACGATGTCACTAAACACCATGAGATTTTCATGAGATAGACCAGTCCGTAGCTGGGGCCTTGGGGCCACGGGCAGAGGGTGATAATTGTTTCTGGATCGTCTCTGGTAGGTCATCAATTATGCCAAGGGTCTTGAGCAGATTGTATCCTTGAGCAGGGGTTTTGACAGCATACATAGTTCCATTCTTAGTAACTTGTAGTTGAAAGAGAAAGCCCAATTTATATTTGATGGAGTGGTTGCGGAGTGCCTTAGTTATATTAATGAGGTCTCTGCGTTTCTTAAGTGTAGAGGGCGCGAGATCTTGAAAAAGCTGCAGCTGGAAGCCGGAATAAGAAACCGACGGTACCCCTCTAACAGCACACATAATTTGCTCTTTGGTAGTGTAATAGTGAAAACATATGATGACGTCACGTGGCGGTTGACTTGAAGGTGGTTTAGGTCAGAGGGCCCTGTGGGCACGGTCCAGGTGAAGCAGTGCCTTGGAGACACCGGGAACCAGTTGCAAGAAAAGGTTCTCAAGGGAATCAGGGAGAGACTCAGATAACACACTCTCAGGGATGTTGCGTATGCGGACATTGTTCCAGCAAGTTGTCGATATCCTCCAAGTTGTCTCTGTATGTCTCTATATCAGCCCGGATGTCCGAGAGTTCTTGCTCAACTACAGTTTGAAAGTGGAAGACCTTGTCAACTTTATGCTCCAAAGAGTCGGTACGTGAGCCCAAATCAACCAGTTCAGATCTAAATTCAGTCAACACCACCCTCATTTCAGACTGGATCGTGACAATGGCAACTATATCTTGGGTAGTGAGCAGGGCAGCTAAGGTAGCAGTGTCCTCAAGATCAGATGACTGGTCCGCTGACGGAGAGTTCCGGACTGAGGAACCGGCCTTCTCCCAGGCACGTAAAATACTAGGTTTAGGCGTCTGAAGATTTTTACGGTTTCTCTGTGACATTTTTGGAAAGAATGAAAAGTTCCTAGGTAGCTGGAAAAAAAAAACTAGCACAAAGTCACAGGTCAATATAGTATTGTAGGACCCTCTGTCACTGATCTGTCGCTATGATTAGGGAGTCGTAAACATCATGTGGCTCACCGAGCATCTAAGTAGGTGTAAAAATGGCTTGAATATAGCCCACTATAATCAGGTGGCAGCGGAAGCAGAAGAGTGTATGACGGGAGGCGTACCACCAGCGGGACGGGGGTTCAGCCTCTGTATACAGCGGTAAAAGAAAAAGTGCCAATAGGTGTAATATATGACAGGCACACTAATAAATGTCAGGGTCGCCTCAGCTATAGAGTGAGCTGACCCCTTTATCACGCTGGTAGGTAGTCCACTCCACAAGAAGGCCGCCAGGCGTCTGAGGGAATTTCAGCTGTCAGCTACCTCTGGGCTCCCTCACTCAACAGGTCCCTCTGCAGAGGCCAGGGATGTCCAGGAGATCAGAATGGAGGGAGGACTCTCCACCCCAGCAGCAGTGTGGCCGCCAGTTGCAGCCGAGTCCCGAATCAAACACTACCAGAGGTCAGGTGTTGCACCAGGGGATGGGACAAGCCCGGTACTCACAGGGAGCCACGTAAGCCTGGTGTCCACCGGCTGGGTAGTGCAGGCAAGGCGGGGAAGGGTGGCAGCCATCCGGAGTGTCTATCTGCGGGGAGCCCTCGTGGGTGATGACGGAGGTTGTGCTGGAGCTCCGGAGCTGCAAGTGGAAAGCTGGATGTCCCTAGGGAGCATCGCCCGTAGTCCAGCAGGCAGCCTAAACTGAGGCCGCGACTTCTGATGGACGGGCAGGCCGCAATCCGCGGGAGCTCCAGGAATGCTCCCCGATTCCGTGGATCGTGCCCGTCAGTAGCAATGAGGGCCAGGAAGCCGGGGAGGTGCAGGGAGGGAAGGTACGAGGGCCCAATGAGCGGGTTTCAAGGCTGCAGAGAGGAGTTGGAGCAGGAGCCCAGATGCAGCATGTTTGTCTCCTTAGGTGTCCAGGCCACGCCCCCCATATAATGTTATTTTTAACATACTTAAAGGAGGTTGTTTATGAGGGGACAGGTGATAATGTGGAGTCACTATGGGTAGACATCTCAAGTGGGGGTATTGATGGGTAAAAGAAACTAGTCATAGGCACGTGCTACAAACAGCCAGAAGAACAACTCTTGCAGCAAATCGAAAGGGCTGCGGGATTGGGGGACATCATAGTGATTGAGGATTTTAATTATCCTGATATAAATTGGAGTAACGATTCATTTGTTAAAGCGAGGGGCAACATGTTCTTAAATATGTTAAAGGATCACAACTTGTCTCAATTAGTCGAGGACCCAACTAGGGGTAAAACTACTCTGGATCTAGTAATTACTAATAATGTGGACATTATATCAAACACTAAAGATGGGGAGACTTTGGGTAAAAGTGATCACTATATGATAACATTCGACATCAGATTCAGGAAACATAGCTATAAGGGTTCAACCAAAACATTTAACTTTAGGAAGGCTAATTTCAGTATGCTGAGATGTGCACTTAAAGACATTGAGTGGGAAGTTTTGTTTCATAACAAGAACACTTCAGAAATGTGGGATGCTTTAAAAGTGTTGCTAGGTAGCAATATTCACAAATTTATTCCCATGGGCAGTAAACGCAGGAGTACTAAACGCAAACCGATGTGGCTTAACAAGACGGTCAAGGCAGAAATGGATAACAAGAAGTGTGCTTTTAAATCATTTAAATCTAATGGAAAGGAGGAGTCATTCAAAAGCAATAAGAGCAGCTAAAATGGAAAATGAAAAGCAAATCACTATAGAGAGTAAAACCAATTCTAAAACGTATTTTAAATACATAAACAGTAAAAGGTTAAAAAAGGAGAACATATGTCCAATAAAAGATGAATTTGGAGTATTGATAAATGATGATGAAATAAAAGCGGAAATACTGAACACATTTTTTTCATCAGTGTTTACCAGAGAAGAACTGATGGTGGGAGGAGTGCATAACGATAGTGACAGTAATGATTCGTGGTTAGATACTTGTTTAAGTGAAGAAGTAGTCTGGGAGAGACTAAACAAAATGAAGATTAATAAATCACCTGGTCCTGATGGACTTCACCCGAGGGTTCTTATGGAGTTTAGGTCAGAACTAGCACACCTATACTTGATTTTCAATAGTTCAATTAGATCAGGCATGGTACCAAAGGACTGGCATATAGCTGAGCTAGTGCCATTTTTTTAAAAAGGATCCAAAAATCATCCGGGTAACTACAGACCGGTTAGTTTGACATCTACAGTGGGGAAAATATTGGAAGGAATTCTAAGGGATAGCATACAGGAGTATCTACAGACCGATATGATTATCAGCAAGAACCAGCATGGGTTTGTGAGGGACAGATCATGTCAAACTAACTTAATTAGCTTCTGCGAGTAAGTGAGCAATAACCTCGACCAGGGAAAAGCAGTGGATGTGGTCTACTTAGATTTTGCAAAAGCCTTCGATACAGTGCCTCACAGGAGACTGAGGCACTGTATTCAAATTAAAGGGGCTTGGCCTAGGAAAAACTGTTTGCACATGGATAAGTAACTGGCTGGATAACAGGGTACAATGAGTAGTAGTCAACGGGAAGTCCTCAAGCTGGACCCCAGTAGTCAGCGGAATACCACAAGGGTCCATACTCGGGCCACTACTGTTCAACATATTTATCAATTACCTAGAAATAGGCCTGGAAAGCACAGTGTTAATCTTTGCAGATGATACAAAACTGTGTAGGGTAATTAATTCGGAAATAGATGTGGAATCTCTGCAGAATGATTTATCTAAAATTGAAACCTGGGCGTCCAAATGGAGAATGAGGTTCAATATAGAAAAATGCAAGGTTATGCATTACGGGACTAAAAACAAACTTGCATCCTACATATTAAATGGGGAAAGTCTAGGGGTAACAGTATTGAAAAAAGATTTGGGAGTACTCATTGATAATAGGCTTAATAACCGTACACAATGTCAAAGCACAGTAAAAAAGTCAAGTAAGGTGCTAGCGTGTATAAAACAGAGAATTGAGACAAGGGACGAGGATGTAATCCTGCAGCTGTATAAATCATTGGTACGTCCGCACCTGGAATATTGTGTTCAGTTTTGGGCACCACTGTATAAAAAAGATACCGGTGAACTCGAAAGGGTTCAAAGACGAGCCACTAAATTGATTAAAGGGCTAGAGGGACTGGATTACGAGAAAAGGCTTACTAGGTTGAAAATGTATACACTGGAAAAGAAGCGTCTAAGAGGAGACATTATTAATATCTTCAAATATGCAAAGGGACATTACAAAGAGTTATCAGAGGAATTATTTATTAAAAGAAAACTGTTTAGGACATGTGGGCACTCGCTGAGGCTGGAGGAGAGAAAATTCCGTACGCAATGGAGGAAAGGGTTCTTCATTGTTAGGGCAATGGATTTTGTGGCAATTACAGAGTCTTGGTGCAATGAGAATCATGACTGGGACATAGCTATACCAGGATACAATTTATTTAGGAAGGATAGACTAGGAAGAATAGGAGGAGGGGTAGCAATGTATGTGAAAAAAAGCATAAATGCTACTTTAATACAAAATATTGAAGCCAAAACTGAGGCCCTTTGGGTCACCATAGAAACCGGGAAGAAGGACATTATTCACATTGGGGTGATCTATAGACCACCAGGCCAGGGGCAGGATTTGGACAGGAACCTATTGTTGGACATCTCTAAAATGGCTTTAAAGGGAGAAGTCATAATCATGGGAGACTTTAATTTACCTGATGTAAATTGGGAGGGGTCTTTTGCAAGTTCAGCTACAAGTGGCAAATTTCTACATTCCTTACAGGGAACATCTCTCAATCAATTGGTGAGGGAGCCCACTCCCAAAGACTCAATATTAGATCTAATTCTTACAAATGGTGATAGGACATCTGATATATATGTGGGTGAGCACCTGGGATCCAGTGATCATCAAGCAGTATGGTTTAGTATAAAGACAGGATCCAACTCCTGTCACACAAAAACAAAGGTGTTGGATTTTAGAAATGCTGACTTTGCAAAAATGGGGAGATGTTTAAGTGATTCATTGGCGGACTGGAGGAACTTGGAAGGAGTGCAGGAGAGGTGGAAAAAACTGAAAAGTGCAATACTAAGTGTAACAGACCTTTGTATCAAAATGGTTAGGAAAAGCACCAGGAAAAGGAAGCCAGTGTGGTTCACAAAAGAAGTATCAACTAGTGTAAAAGCAAAAAAGATGGCTTTTAGGAAATACAACCAGACTCAAAATAATAACGACAAAGAGGTGTATCTGGACAGTCGGAATGATGCTAAGAAAGTGATCAGACGTGCAAAGGCAGAAGCTGAGGAGAAAATGGCCCAGTCAGTAGATAAAGGGGGCAAAAAAATGTTTAAGTATATAAGTGAAAGGAGAAAATCAAATGGAGGAATAATAAGACTTAAGACAGAGAGTGAGCATTTGGTGGAGGGAGACAAGGCAATAGCAGATCACCCAAATAATTATTTTTGCTCAGTATTTACTACAGAAGAAGGGATGGGGCCACAGTTAAGTTGCAAGGATATTCATAAAAATAAGGTAGATGAAAATACATTTACAGAGGAGAAGGTCCTAACAGAACTTTCACAACTAAAAGTTGATAAGTCAATGGGACCAGATGGGATACACCCAAGGATACTCAAAGAGCTAAAAGATGTGCTGGTTACACCTTTAACAGAATTATTTAACCAGTCACTAAATACAGGTGCTATTCCAGAGGACTGGTAAAGAGCAAATGTAGTTCCACTGCACAAAAGTGGAAGCAAGGAAGAAGCAAGTAACTACAGACCAGTAAGCCTTGCATCAGTAGTAGGGAAAGTAATGGAAAAACTATTAAAAGAAAGAGTAGTGGAATATCTTAAATCAAACAACTTACAGGATCCAAAACAGAATGGATTTACTGGTGGGAGATCATGCCAAACAAATCTTATTGACTTTTTTGACTCTGTGACGAAAATAATAGATCAAGGGGGAGCTGTAGATGTAGCATATCTAGACTTTAGTAAGGCATTTGACACTGTCCCACATCGCAGACTGCTAAATAAACTTGAAAGCCTTGGGGTGGATTATAAATCAGTTAAATGGATAAGAACCTGGTTGCAGGATAGGAAACAGACAGTCATAGTTAATGGAGTGCAATCTATGGAGGGAAATGTTACCAGTGGAGTACCCCAGGGATCTGTACTTGGTCCAGTTCTCTTTAATATCTTTGTTGGTGACATTGCAGATGGTATTGAAGGGAAGATATGCCTTTTTGCAGATGATACAAAGATATGCAACAGGGTAGACACACCGGGAGGGGTAAAACAAATGATTAATGCCCTAGGTAGGCTTGAGAAATGGTCAAGAACGTGGCAACTACAGTTTAATGCTAAAAAATGCAAAATCATGCACTTGGGTCTCAAAAACCCAAAGGCTAAATATAGTATCAAGGGTACTATAATGGAAACTACTGAGGAGGAAAGAGATTTAGGAGTCACTATTTCAAGTGACTTGAAGGCAGGAAAGCAATGCAACAAAGCAATGAGAAAGGCAAGTCAGATGCTTGGTTGCATAGGGAGAGGAATCAGTAGCAGGAAAAAAGAAGTGATAATGCCACTGTATAGGTCATTGGTACGGCCCCATCTGGAATACTGTGTCCAGTTCTGGAGACCCCATCTCCAGAAGGGTATAAATACATTAGAGAGTGTACAAAGAAGGGCAACTAAAATGGTGTATGGCCTACATCACAAAACTTACCCGGAAAAGCTAAAAGATCTTAACATGTATAGTTTGGAGGAGAGAAGGGAAAGGGGGGACATGATAGAAACTTTCAAATATATCAAGGGTCTTAACAAAGTTCAGGAGGGAAACATTCTTCAAAGGAAAAGAAGTATTAGAACTCAAGGGCATACATTGAGACTGGAGGGGGGGGGGGGTGTCAGGGGAAATTTAAGGAAAAATTACTTCACAGAAAGGGTAGTGGATAAGTGGAATAGCCTCCCATCAGAGGCGGTAGAGGCTAAGACTGTAGGGCAATTTAAACATGCTTGGGACAGGCATATGAATATCCTTACAAAGAATTAAGGTTAAAAAAAGGGTTGAGATTGCCTAAAGGATAAAATAAAAAAGGGGCAGACTAGATGGGCCAAGTGGTTCTTATCTGCTGTCAAATTCTATGTTTCTATGTTTCTAATAAGGATTTGGAATTCACTGCCAGGGAAAGTAGTAATGGCGGACTCTGTAAATGCATTTAAAAAAGGATTGGATAAGTTTCTGATTGAAAATTATATCCAAGGTTACAACATTTAAAATATTGATGTTGTTAATCTGGGTGTAACATGATTTATTGTTGTTAACTAGTCATAATACATTACTTCAGCAGGTACATTATAATCAACACAACTTAATACAGGTTGAACACGATGGGCATTTTGCCTCTATTCAACCTCAATTACTATGTTACTATGTTACATTGCCAGTATAAAATCACTGTCAGGGACCAGGCGCCATTACGGGGGGCGGGGCTTCCTGGAGCGGTAACAAAGGCAGGAAGGCGCCATTTCCTGCTGCTGTGGATCATCAGGCTGTATGAACGCTGCTCCTCCAGGGACCCACACTGCTACAGTCTATAAACTGGTACCAGGGGAGTCATAGAAGGGGAGAGCATGCCAGCGGTAGCGCCGCTGCATTCCTGTCAGGTCATACACATACTTTCACACTTTGTGCTGCTGTGTTTATGTGTGCTGGTGTCCGCTCCTCAGTGTCACTCCAGGGGCTCTCTAGGGTGTGTGGAGGTGGTAGTCAGTGGGCTAAGCTGTATTACGGTTGTCTAAAATGTCTGTGGACATGGTTATGTGTACTGCTTGTAATTAGGGACACAGTTCACAGGCACCTTACTGGCTAGATACCTTCAAAAGCATGATTCAGAATATATATTTAGAATTGGTGGCTGCTAAAAGAGAGAGACAGGTGTTAAAACAATCTATTGATTGTATGGCTAAGGCTGCAGATGCCTAGAAGGCTTATCAGCCCCCTCTAGTGGTATCCCATAAACGCTCACTGCCTCAGGTATTCCAGTCTGATTCTGACTCTGATCAGCCGGATGTGGATGATGATGATATTGAGGACAGCTCTCTGTCTCCTGGAGTGAAGGCTCTCATCTTTGCTATTAGAGAGGTCCTCCATATACCAGATCAGGAGGCGGAACCAGATGAGGAATTATATTTTAATGTTAGACCAAAGACCTCAGGAACTTTTCCTGTGTCTAAGGAATTAAACTCCCTGACCAGGGAGGCTTGGTTAAACCCTGAAAAAAAAATTAAGACCCCTCAGAGGTTTTTAGCTACTTTTCCCCTCCCTGCTGAGGACAGGCAGATATGGGTGGATTTATTGGGCGGTAGTCAGGTGGTCTGACACTGTTATTGAAGGTTTAGACACCCTACCCCAGGACGAGGTCATTACTCTGCTACAACATATACAGGATGCTGCAAACTTTATGAGCGAAGCTTTTAAGGAGTTGTGTAAGATAAATGGCTGCACTACTGCTATGGCTGTTTTGGCACGCAGGGCTCTGTGGCTGATGCGGACTCCAAAGAGGGTGTAGAAAATCTTCCCTTTACAGGTGATGCCTTGTTTGGAGATTAATTAAATAAATGGATCTCCCAGGCTATGCAGGGTAAGTCTACCTATCTGCCGTCGGCTGCGCTGCCTGCTAGACGTTTTTACACCGGACCCTCCTTGCAGTCCTTTCGTGTGGCAAGGTTCAGAGGCAGGGGCCGAGGGGCCTCCACCACCTCCAGGAGATCTCGTGGTAAGTCCCATAAACCTGCACCCGCCGTCTCCACTGAACCAGACCACCGGATCTCCTGCCGTTAAGTCTTCCGCGTGACGGTTGGCCCCAGTGGAGAGGTGCCTTTCAGGTAGGTGCTCGCCTTCAACACTTTGCCCAGACACTCCCTCCTCACAGGTTATTCAAGTCGGGCTTACCAGCTTTACCAACAGCAAGAGTTACCTTGCAAGAGGTCTTTCAAAAGCTTTTGCAGACAGGGGTGGTGGTGCCTGTACCTCCTCAGTTACGCAACTGGGGTTTTTACTCCAGTCTTTTTGTCATTCCCAAACCAGACGGTTCGGTGTGCCCCATCTTGAACTTGAAGTCTCTAAACCCATATCTGCGGGTATTCAAATTCAAGATGGAATCCCTGCGGGCAGTGGTGTCCGCGCTGGAAGAGGGGAAGTTCATGGTATCTCTGGATGTCAAGGATGCTTACCTACACATTCCCATGTGGTCCCCTCATCAGGCTTACCTCAGGTTTGCCATATTGAATGACCATTTCCAGTTTCAGGCCTTACCATTTGGATTATCCACAGCCCTGAGGATTTTCACCAAAGTCATAGTGGAGATGATGCTGCAGCTGAGCATGAAGGGAGCGAACATAATCCCTTGGACGATCTCCTAATAAAGGCTGTGTCCAGGGAGCATCTGCTTGACAGCATCGATCTGACAACTCAACTACTGATGGATCGTGGTTGGATCCTAAATTTTCAGAAGTCTCACCTGGAACCGACCCAACGTCTTCAAGGACGATACTGGGAATGATACTGTGTCTCAAAAGGTGTTTCTCCCAAGGGACAAAGTATTGACTATGCAGGCAATGGTTTGCTCTGTGCTCGGTCCTCGCAAGGTATCCATACATCTTTGCATCCAATTACTGGGCAAGATGGTAGCTGTTTATGAGGCAATCCAATATGGCAGATTTCATGCCCGACCATTTCAGCTGGATCTGCTGGACAAATGGTCACGGTCTCACCTTCACATGCATCAGGAAGTGACGTTGTCCCTGCAAGCCTGGATTTCTCTCTTATGGTGGATACAGGTTCCTCACCTGGTGGAGGACAGGTGTTTCAATATCCACCCGTGGATTTTACTTACAACAGATGCCAGCCTCCGGGATTGGGGGCTGTGACCCAAGGGGCCCAGTTCCAGGGGATTTGGTCATGAAAGGAATCTGCTCTACCAATAAACATCCTGGAACTCAGGGCAGTTTACAATGCTCTTCTGCAGGCTTCTCATCTCCTGAAGGATCAGGCAATACAGGTTCAGTCGGACAACGCCACGGTAGTGGCATACATCAACCGAAAAGGGGGAACAAGAAGCAGAGCGGCAATGCGAGAGGTGTCGAAGATCCTCCTCTTGGCGGAGGCATACTCAAGGGCCATCTCCACCATATTAATTTCGGGAGTGGACAACGGGGAGGCGGACTTCCTCAGCAGGCATGACCTCCATCCGGGGGAATGGGGCCTACATCACAAGGTGTTTCAACAATTAATTCACCGGTGGGGCTGTCCACAGATAGATCTGTAGCAGTGGACGCGCTGACGACACCGTGGATGTACCAGTTTGTGTACCTGTTCCCTCTGCTACCGCTAATCCCAAGGGTTCTCAAAAGACTAAGAAGGGAAAGCGTTCAGGCAATTCTAATTGCCCCAGATTGGCCTCAACGGGCGCGGTACTCGGACCTCATGACCATGTCTCTGGAGGATCCCTGGCCTCTGCCGCTCCAAGAAGGTCTTCTTCAGCAAGGTCCGTTAGTCTATCCAGACTTACAGCGGCTATGTTTGACAGCTTGGAAGTTGAGAGGGAGACTCTAACAAAAAAAGGTCTCCCCTCTCAGGTTACTTCCACCATGGTCCAGGCCAGAAAGATGGTTACGTCAAAACACTATCATCATATCTGGAAAAAGTATGTTTCCTGGTGTGAAAGTAGAAAGGTTTCTCCTGTGGATATTAAACTTGGTAGTTTTCTGCTTTTCCTGCAAGCGGGAGTGGATATGGGCCTACGCCTAGGCTCCATTAAAGTCCAGATTTCGGCGCTCTCTATTTTCTTCCAGAAACAACTTGCCCTGTTACCAGAAGTACAGACTTTCCTGAAGAGAGTTCTTCATATGCACCCACCCTTTGTTCCTCCCACGGCTCCGTGGGATCTCAATGTGGTTCTGTTCTTTCTCCAATCGGATTGGTTTGAACCCTTACATAGGGTGAAGTTGAAATTTCTCACCTGGAAGACAGTGATGTTATTGACATTGGTGTCTGCCAGACATGTCTCTGAATTAGGAGCCTTATCCTGTAAAAGCCCTTACTTGATTTTTCATGAAGACAGGGCGGAACTTCGGACCCATCCTCAGGTTTTGCCTAAAGTGGTGTCTGCCTTTAATGTGAACCAGCCTATTGAGGTTCCAGTGTTGCCTGACGCTTCTGTGGGCCCTGAGTCCTTGGATGTGGTCAGGGCTCTGAAGATTTATGTCAAAAGGACGACACGTCATCAGAAATGTGACTCACTGTTTGTCCTTTGTGATGCCTCCAAGATTGGTCGGCCAGCTTCTAAGCAATCTATTGCTCGCTGGCTCAGGTTGACCATTTAACAGGCCTATACTTTGGCAGCTCTGCCCTTGCCTACGTCTATTCAGGCGCACTCAACGAGGTCAGTGGGGTCTTTCTGGGTGGCTGCCCGGGGTGTCTCGGCGCTACAATTGTGCCGAGCTGCAACTTGGTCTGGTTCGAACACGTTTGTTAAATTCTATAGGTTTGATACCTTGGCCAAGGATGACCTGCAGTTTGGTCAGGCAGTTTTACAGGGGTCTCAGCACTCTCCCACCCATTTGGGAGCATTGGGAATTCCCCATGGTACTAAAGTACAAGACCCCAGTAAATAGGAATTTAATACCTACCGGTAATTCCTTTTCTCCTAGTCCATAGTGGATACTGGGCGCCCGCCTCAGTGCTTTGTTCCTGCTTACCTGTATAAGTATTTGGTTGGACCGATGTTGCAGTCCTCTTCTGTTGTTGGGGTAGCCGTGCTATCCTGGTTAGGTTGGTGTTGCTATCCTCTGTTCTGGTTAGCGCCCTCCTTTCGTTTATGGTTGTGTTTTGGCTTATTGCCTCACCGCTGTTGTTCTCGTTGTTCTCTCATGTTATGTCCGTCTCCCCGGGCACAGTTTCCTAGACTGAGTCTGATAGGAGGGGCATAGAGGGGAGGAGCCAGCACACACATGCACACACTAAAAGTTTTTAACGTGCCAGGCTCCAGTGGACCCGATCTGTACCCCATGGTACTAAAGTACAAGACCCCAGTATCCACTACGGGCTAGGAGAAAAGGAATTACCGGTAGGTATTAAATTCCTATTTTCTTTAAAAAGAGAGCAAGGAGGCATTCTCGGAATTATGGTGCTCACAAAGTATCAAAATGGGTGGTATTCAGTTGATTATCGCGCCTGATCTCCTGTCTAAAGTGACTGCTCGGTCCACTTACCACTTGCTTTTTATTATATTTTACTGTACCAATATACTAAACTGCAGGGACGTGCAGTCAGGGGAGGCAGGGGAGGCAGTGCCTCCCCTGTACTTAATGATGAAAATACAAAGAAGATACTTATGACACAGATTCTGTGTCATAAGTATCTGCTTTATCCTTTCTATTGTTTAAATTATGTAAAAAAAGAAAAAGAAAAAAGGTTTTACATGTGTTCGGAGGCACCGCTCTCGGTGCCTCCTGCTGTCAATATGTAGGGCCCGGAATCGGGGGTTGGGACCAAACATCGGGCTGTAGAAGCCCATTATAAAAAACCCTATAAGCGGCACTAGTGTGAGTGCCTCTGTGACAGGGGCGTGCTTTCAGCACATATGAAAGCACGCCCCTGTCACTAACACTGATGTGATTGGGCAGTGGGCAGGGCCGGACTGGCTGCCCGGCACCAAACCACCCCCAATTCCTATGCTGGCTGAGTCTGACTCGAGACAGTCCCTTCCCTACCCCCCGAGCTTACCAGCGGCGGCCGATAATCCCCCCCTCCCAGCTGCGCTCCCCCCGCCGGGGTTTAAAGCCGCCGTGGCTGTATCACAAGGAGAGCAGCGGAGGTCCTGCTCCCCCTCCCAGGGACGTCCGCAGCCGACATCCACGCACAGACAGCGCCAGTGCTGTGGGAAGAACACCTATGCTGCTGGACTCCAATGGTAAGGGGGGGAAGAGGAGAAGACCTCTGCTGCGGGACTCCGGTGGTGGTTGCTTCTCTGTTTGGAGGAACAGTAGAGGGCAGTGACCTCTGCTGCGGGACTCCGGTGGTGGGGAGAGGGGGGGGAAGACTAATGTGGTGGGGAGAGAGGGGGGGAGAAGTCCGCTGCTCTGGGTCTCTGGTGGTGGGGAGGGGGGAGTCCGCTGCTGTGGGGCTCTGGTGGTGGGGAGAGGGGAGTCTGCTGCTGTTGAGTCTTTGGTGGTGGGGAGAGGGGGGGGGGGGAGTCCACTGCTGTGGGGCTCGGGTGGTGGTGGGGGGGGGGGGGGGGGGAAGCCGCTGCTGTGGGTTTTTGGTGGTGGGGAGAGGGGGGGGACATCCACTGCTGTGGGACTCTGTTGGTGGGGAGGAGAGGAGTCCGCTGCAGTGGGTCTTTGGTGGTGGTGGGGAGTCCGCTGCTGTGGGGCTCTGGTGGTGGGGAGAGGGGAGTCCGCTGCTGTGGGTCTTTGGTGGTGGGGAGAGGGGGGGTCCGTTGCTGTGGGTCTCTGGTGGTGGGTAGGGGGGGGGTGAGTCCGCTGCTGTTGTGCGCCGGTGGGGGGGAGGGGGGGGGAGAAGTCCTCAGATACACAGGACGCACGTAGTGATAGGGTACGCAGGTTGGGTTTGCCATGTGACACAGAGTGTGATCAAACTTAAGGGGGGTACACACGGAGTGCTGTTCAGCTCATTTCTAAGTAATCTGACTAGATTGCTTAGAACATCGCTCCGTGTGTAGTGGTGCGATGTAGCAGTAGCGGGCATTGGCTCGGTGGCTATAGGATTAATCAGCGGTACTCAAAGGACATTATGGCTGCAGTGCCTCACCAGCCACTGACCTCACCGCACGCCACTGCTAAACTGTGCATTAGGTGCAGCAAAGTCCATGATAAAACAATTGGTGCTCTAGACTCTGCACCTCTCTCCCAGACTGCGCTAATCTTAGTTAAAAAAAAAATTTATATTCATATTTAAACTTTGAGTTTACATTCGTGGCCATAAGAAGACAAGTGTCAACTTTCTCTACACATGTTATATCTGCCCCCCCTGCAGAGTACATGGTTTTGCCCATTAGAGAAAGATTTTGCTTTTGCGATCAACCCTGAATTAGGCCCTAAATGGAGAAAATGCATGAGGTATAGAATTCATATTAATTCTCATTTTGAGTAAGATATTAAACATATTAGGCGAGATTCAATTGTTATCATGCCGGCAGTCACTAAATGGCACCCAAACAGAGCTATTCAATTGTATCTCCATTCAGGGCGTGATTGCTGCCGGTCCCTGCATTTCAGCTCGCACCCCCTGGGGGTGGTGAGCTGAAATGTGCAAGATGAGCGGGTTCGGTTTTACTCGGTTTTGCTCGGTTCTCAAAACGGCATCTTATTGGCTCACGGATGTCACGTGTTTTGGATAGCCAATAGAAAAAATCCGGATAAAACCGAACTGACGTTAATTCTGGTGTTAAATCCGAACCCGCTCATCTCTAGCAAAAAGTGACCCATTTGGCGCCAAAGCAGCACTTTTCATGATTGTGCCAAGGACTTTGCTGTGCGCAGCTAAACCCAACCTCTATGGGCATGATCAGCCCATAGAATAACACCCCCGTGATCTCCCGTCACTTTAGACAGGAGATCAGGCGCGATAATCAACTGAATACCACCCATTAACAGTAACATTTCTACAGCAGAACATCAGATTGTCTTAATGATTGATAAAAAAAGGGGGTTTTCACAGAAACATTTACTTAATTGTAAAGCTAAAGTTCTTGCATTGGACAAAAAAAAATGTGTCACAACTGAGGGCCTGAGCTGACAGGAGGCAGCCTCAGTTGTAGGGGCTGAGATGTAACGGAACCTGGGAGGTTGTATCAGACCCCTAGACATGTAAGTAACATGTAGAATAACTGCCCGAAGGCGTGACCACGACAACCAGGATAAAAGTCAATGATGTTTATTATGACAAATTCCGTAACACAGCAGCAGTAAAGGAAACATAAAAGTCAACAGAGGATAAATACAATTCCTGGGTACTACAGGGTGGCAAGGGCCACAGGCACTGGTAGTGTGAGACAGTTCTTATAATCTTCTAGTTGGAAAGTCCTTACCAGGCCTGACTGTAGCAATGGAGAGAACCCAGGATCGTACCAGCTGATGTTCCAGGAAAGGCAGGGCTGCTGAAGGTAAAACGGCTGCTGTGGATACTGGCTGGAACCAGACTGTTGTTGGTACGGAGTGGATACTGGCTGGAACCAGTTAAATAATAAACGAAGTTGAGAGCGATGAAATAATAATGAAGTTTGGAGTTTGAGAGCGGTGAAATAATAATACCGGTGGAGAGTGGTAAACTGCAGAAAAGGACACCGGCCCTTTAAGAGAAGCTATACACTGCTGGAAGCTGGGCTGGAAGCAGGTGATTGTTTGAGAGCGGTGAAATAATAATACCGGTGGAGAGTGGTAAACTGCAGAAAAGGACACCGGCCCTTTAAGAGAAGCTATACACTGCTGGAAGCTGGGCTGGAAGCAGGTGATTGTTTGAGAGCGGTGAAATAATAATACCGGTGGAGAGTGGTAAACTGCAGAAAGGACACCGGCCCTTTAAGAGAAGCTGTACACTGCTGGAAGCTGGGCTGGAAGCAGGTGATTGTTGTAGCTGGAAACAGGTGAGTCCAGAATGGATCAGGGAGTCAGGCTACACCGCAGATGGAATGCTGGTGCGGGTCTCTATAGCAGAAGTCTGGAGACAGGAGCTGGAACCTGGAAGACAACCACAGGAGAGAGACAAACTGGAACTAGGTTAGACAACCAAAGCACTGACGCCTTCCTTGCTCAGGCACAGCATACTTATACCTGCAGCAAGGAAGGGGTTGGCTAGGCAATTATGCAAATCAACAATACAGACAGCAGATTGGTGGAAATAATCAGATGACAAAATCCAAGATGGCTGCGCCCATGCAGACACTTGGAGGGAAGTTTGGTTTGTAATCCATGTGAGAATTGAAACAGTAATGGCGACGCCGGCCACAGGAGACAGGAGACGCCAGACTGACAAGCGCACATTTAACCACGCGGGCACAGCGGAGGCCGCGGCTGATGAAATCACCACTCTGACATTCTGCATGTGGAAACTCAGGAACAGCGGAATCCGGTCCTGGAACGCTGAGCCAGCCTTAGGAGGCATCTGAAGGGTAAGTAATGGCGTCCAGATACCCGGATCGTGACAGCACCCCCCCCCCCCTTTAGGAGTGGCCCCAGGACACTTCTTAGGCTTTAAAGGCAACTTTGAGTGGAAATTTCGGACCAAGGCAGGAGCATGGACGTCTGAGGCATTGGTCCAAGAGCGTTCTTCAGGACCATAGCCCTTCCAGTCAATGAGGTATTGTAACTGACCGTAACGGAAACGTGAGTCCAAAATCTTGGCCACCTCGTACTCGACTCCCCGTTGAGTCTGAACTTTGGGAGCTGGAGGAAGTGCGGAATGAAACCGATTCAGGATCAGCGGTTTCAACAAAGAAACATGAAATGTCCTGGGTATTTTCAAGAAGGATGGTAACTGTAACCTGTAGGCAACAGGATTGATGACTTGTTCAATCTTGAAGGGTCCGATGTAGCGAGGTGCAAATTTCATGCTGGGAACTCTCAACCTCAAATTCTTCGTGGACAGCCACACACGATCACCCACCTTGAGAGCAGGAACCGCTCTACGCTTCCTATCGGCAAACTTCTTATACCTGAATGAGGCTTTAAGCAGGGCTGCGCGGACGTTCCTCCAGTTATTTGAAAACTGACGCAAGGTGACATCCACTGCTGGAACAGAAGTTGCGGGAAGCGGTTGGAATTCTGGGACTTTAGGGTGGAATCCATAATTAATGAAGAATGGTGTAGAAGAAGTTGAGGAATGGTATTGATTGTTGTGGCTGAACTCGGCCCAAGGAAGGAGTTGAACCCAGTCATCTTGAGAGGAAGACACATATATACGGAGGAAGGCCTCCAAGTCCTGATTCACCCTCTCGGTTTGACCATTGGTCTGAGGATGGTAAGCCGTGGAAAACTTTAACTTGACTTGGATGGCTTGACACAAACTTCGCCAAAATTTGGCTACAAATTGTACTCCACGATCCGAGATGATCTCTTCAGGAAGACCGTGAAGTCGGAAGATCTCTTGTATAAACACTTGAGCCAACTTGGAAGCTGACGGAAGACCGGTGAGAGGGATGAAATGTGCCATCTTGGTGAACCGGTCAACTACCACCCAGATGGTATTAAACTTGTTGCAGATAGGTAGATCGGAAACAAAGTCCATCGACAAATGGGTCCAAGGTCGACGGGGAACAGATAATGGAACCAGTTGCCCCGCAGGCGACTGGCGGGAGACTTTGTGTTGGGCACACTTTGGGCAGGAGGCAATAAATTCCATAACGTCCTTCTTCAGAGTTGGCCACCAGTAGGACCTAGAAATAAATTCAAGGGTTTTCTGAATGCCTGTATGTCCAGCAAAACGGGAAGCATGGGCCCAATGCATGAGCTTCTTCCTTAGAACTGGCTTAACAAAACTTTTCCCTGGTGGAGGCGTAGAGTCCATCCCTACCGTGGAGAATGCCAACGGATTAATAATAGGATGCTTGTCTGCAGACTCGGACTCATTTTCTTGCTCCCATGAGCGGGAAAGGGCATCGGCCTTACGATTCTGAGAACCCGGACAGAACTGGAGTTTAAAGTCAAACCTAGAGAAGAAAAGTGCCCATCTGGCCTGACGCGGATTCAGACATTGTGCGCCTTTGAGATATAAAAGATTTTTGTGGTCGGTAAGTATGGTGATTGAGTGGGAAGCTCCCTCCAACAGGTATCTCCACTCCTCCAGAGCGAGCTTGATGGCTAGCAACTCCTGATCGCCAATGGCATAGTTGCGCTCAGCTGGGGAGAACTTCCGGGAGAAGAAACTGCAAGGATGTAGATGTCCATCTTTGGCCCTCTGGGATAACACTGCTCCTACTCCAACGGAGGAGGCATCTACCTCTAAGATAAAAGGAGAGTCGGTGTCGGGCTGTTTCAGAACTGGTGCAGAGATGAACCGTTGCTTCAGAAGGTGAAAGGCCTGTGTAGCTTCCTCGGACCACTTGGACGGATTAGCACCTTTCTTGGTTAATGCAGTGATAGGCGCCACAATGGTGGAAAAGTCTCGTATAAATTTTCTATAATAATTGGCGAACCCTAAGAACCTCTGGACCCCTTTGAGGCTTAAGGGTATAGGCCAATTCTGGATAGCTTGGAGTTTCTCAGGATCCATCTCTAGTCCGGAACCGGACACAATGTAACCTAGAAACGGAATGGTTTTAACTTCAAACACACACTTCTCCAATTTACAATAGAGGTGATTGACACGGAGACGGGAAAGAACCTCTTTTACCCAGAAACGATGATCTTCGAGATTATTAGCAAAGATGAGGATGTCGTCTAGATAAACCACGACATGGCGGTACAAGATGTCCCTGAAAATCTCATTCACGAAGTGCTGGAAGACTGCTGGAGCGTTGCTCAATCCGAAGGGCATGACGAGGTACTCATAATGTCCGTCACGGGTGTTAAAGGCGGTCTTCCACTCGTCACCCTCACGGATTCGGATGAGATTGTAGGCACCCCTCAAGTCCAGCTTTGTGAAAATAGTTGCACCACTAACTCTATCAAAGAGCTCGGTAATCAGGGGTAAAGGGTATCGGTTCTTGACGGTAATGTCGTTCAGACCTCTGTAGTCGATGCACGGACGCAGACCACCGTCTTTCTTCTTAACGAAGAAGAAGCCTGCGCCGGCTGGAGAAGAAGATGGTCGGATGAAACCCTTCGCCAGGTTCTCTTTGATGTACTCTTCCATGGAGTGTGTCTCAGGCAGAGACAACGGATAAGTTCGGCCTCGCGGTGGAACCTTCCCTGGAATGAGGTCGATTGGGCAGTCCCATTCTCTATGAGGAGGAAGGATATCAGCAGAGGCTTTACTGAACACGTCCGTGAAGTCTTGATATGGAGGAGGCGGAACATCAGATGACCTGGGGAAGGAAGAACAAACAGGAAGAACTTTGGCTAAACAAGTCTCAGCACAGGAGGGACCCCATGCCAGTATTTGCGTAGTCGTCCAGTCAATTGATGGGTTGTGGAGACGGAGCCATGGAAGGCCTAAAACCACTGGATGTGTGGCTCTTGGAATCACTAAAAAAGAAATATACTCAGAATGAAGAACTCCCACTCTCAGACGAACTGGAAGAGTCCTTAAGGAAATGACTGCGTCAAAAATCTTGCTGCCATCCACGGCAGTCAAAGAGATGGACGAGGACAGTCTCTCGGTGGGTAGGGACCACCGTTTAACATAAGCTTCGGTTATGAAATTCCCAGCTGCTCCGGAATCAAGGAGGGCAATGACGTTCCTGTAACGTTGAGCAATTTGGAGCGACACTGGGAGGTTACAGTCATGAGGAGATGGAGAGGAGATCATTACTCCTAGCCGGCCCTCTCCTTGGCGAGCTAGGATCTGGAGTTTCCCGGACGTTTGGGACAGGCATTGATAGTGTGCGACGGAGCTGCACAGTAGAGACAGAGAGACTCAGAGAGACGTCTTCGGCGCTCAGCGGGAGATAGACGGGAACGACTAATTTGCATAGGCTCATCCTTGGATGGAGATGGTTGACGAGGAGGAGGAGCAGAAGATTTAGGAGTAGATGATCTTCCTCGCTCGGTTGCTCTCTCTCTGAAACGTAGATCAACCTTCGTGCAAAGAGAAATTAGCTCATCCAACTTAGAGGGCAAGTCTCTGGTAGCTAACTCATCCTTGATGCGTTCTGATAAGCCATGCCAGAATGCAGCATACAGGGCCTCGTCGTTCCATGCCAGTTCGGATGCCAGGATTTTAAACTGTATAAGATACTGTCCCACAGTACGTGTTCCCTGGCGTAAACGGAGAATCTCAGATGAAGCAGATGTTATCCGGCCTGGCTCGTCGAAGATGCGCCTGAATGTAGCTACAAAGTCAGTATAGGAGGATACAGGGGATCAGACTTCTCCCATAAAGGTGATGCCCAGTCAAGGGCTGAGCCACTGAGAAGGGAGATGATATAGGCAATTTTGGTACGGTCACTGAAGAAATTGCCAGGTAGAAGCTCAAAGTGGATTTCACATTGATTGAGAAATCCCCTGCAGAACCTTGGAGATCCATCAAATTTTGCTGGCGTTGGAAGATGAAGATGTGGACTGGAAATGGGTAAGGTGGGTGGGGTTACAGCTGGTGTCACTGTAGTGGACGCACCGGACGTGCCAGGTCCACGGAGGGTCGTTTGAATCCCATCCAGCCGTGTAGAGAGATCCTGGAGACAGCGGATGATGTGGCCCTGTGCAGCCTCCTGATGTTCAAGTCGGGCTGCCAGTTCTTGCATCGGCCTGGCCGCTTGATCCTGGTCTCCGGCTGGATTCATTAGGTCAGTGCTTACTGTCACAACTGAGGGCCTGAGCTGACAGGAGGCAGCCTCAGTTGTAGGGGCTGAGATGTAACGGAACCTGGGAGGTTGTATCAGACCCCTAGACATGTAAGTAACATGTAGAATAACTGCCCGAAGGCGTGACCACGACAACCAGGATAAAAGTCAATGATGTTTATTATGACAAATTCCGTAACACAGCAGCAGTAAAGGAAACATAAAAGTCAACAGAGGATAAATACAATTCCTGGGTACTACAGGGTGGCAAGGGCCACAGGCACTGGTAGTGTGAGACAGTTCTTATAATCTTCTAGTTGGAAAGTCCTTACCAGGCCTGACTGTAGCAATGGAGAGAACCCAGGATCGTACCAGCTGATGTTCCAGGAAAGGCTGGGCTGCTGAAGGTAAAACGGCTGCTGTGGATACTGGCTGGAACCAGACTGTTGTTGGTACGGAGTGGATACTGGCTGGAACCAGTTAAATAATAAACGAACTTGAGAGCGATGAAATAATAATGAAGTTTGGAGTTTGAGAGCGGTGAAATAATAATACCGGTGGAGAGTGGTAAACTGCAGAAAAGGACACCGGCCCTTTAAGAGAAGCTATACACTGCTGGAAGCTGGGCTGGAAGCAGGTGATTGTTTGAGAGCGGTGAAATAATAATACCGGTGGAGAGTGGTAAACTGCAGAAAAGGACACCGGCCCTTTAAGAGAAGCTATACACTGCTGGAAGCTGGGCTGGAAGCAGGTGATTGTTTGAGAGCGGTGAAATAATAATACCGGTGGAGAGTGGTAAACTGCAGAAAGGACACCGGCCCTTTAAGAGAAGCTGTACACTGCTGGAAGCTGGGCTGGAAGCAGGTGATTGTTGTAGCTGGAAACAGGTGAGTCCAGAATGGATCGGGGAGTCAGGCTACACCGCAGATGGAATGCTGGTGCGGGTCTCTATAGCAGAAGTCTGGAGACAGGAGCTGGAACCTGGAAGACAACCACAGGAGAGAGACAAACTGGAACTAGGTTAGACAACCAAAGCACTGACGCCTTCCTTGCTCAGGCACAGCATACTTATACCTGCAGCAAGGAAGGGGTTGGCTAGGCAATTATGCAAATCAACAATACAGACAGCAGATTGGTGGAAATAATCAGATGACAAAATCCAAGATGGCTGCGCCCATGCAGACACTTGGAGGGAAGTTTGGTTTGTAATCCATGTGAGAATTGAAACAGTAATGGCGACGCCGGCCACAGGAGACAGGAGACGCCAGACTGACAAGCGCACATTTAACCACGCGGGCACAGCGGAGGCCGCGGCTGATGAAATCACCACTCTGACATTCTGCATGTGGAAACTCAGGAACAGCGGAATCCGGTCCTGGAACGCTGAGCCAGCCTTAGGAGGCATCTGAAGGGTAAGTAATGGCGTCCAGATACCCGGATCGTGACAAAATGTTACTGAGTGGAAGGGGGTAGACTGAAAAGCTCAGACCCAATTTCCCTTGGGTCAATAAGTATAATACAGCTTCTCCTATAGTGAATAAAACCTCAAAAAAACTTTGGGCGATTGTTCATGATGAGTCTTTACAATTAACTAATTATGATTTGATGCCTTGCTACTGTAGGGGATGTAACCTTATACAATATGGCATACAATCCTTCGATTTCGATCGCATCTGTGCGATCAATCGCTTGATTGTATGCACATATTGAGCGCCATGCGATGCGATGCGCTGGTACGCCGGTTGAATATCGCGTTGCTAGATAGTATATATCGCACTGCAATGCGTGATGGGCACCCGCCGGGAGCGGCCAGAGGCGGTGACGTGCCCATCACATGATTACATGCGATCTATCGCATGATCGCATGGTAATCACTTTGCTAGTTCAGGTGCGATGCCCCCCTGAACTGCCGGTGCGATGCCCCACGATGTCGCTTTGCGGGGCATCGCACAAGTGTATGGGCACCATTAGACAAACTGTATATTGGTTAGAACCGATTTCTCTGGAGGGACTAAACCTTTTACTACCTTCTTAAATCAGACTAGATTAGGCTGTATTAAATGCTAGTGTGTCACCTGTCAGTTTGTTATAGCTGGTGACCAGTGGTGCAAGTAGAAAAAATGTCCTACAGGTACAGTGTGCACGTGCCGGAAAATGGGTGTGGCCAAATGCCACGTGGGGCAATGCCAATGACAATGGGGGCGTGATACACATATGGGGGGGCCAGATACACTTATGACACCAATAATGCCAGATACACATATGCCCCCACAGTGCCAGATACACCTCCACCGTGCCAGATATGCTCCTACAGTGCCAGATGCACAAATGCCCCATGGTACCAGATGCACAAATGCCCCACGGTGCTAGATACACAAAAGCCCCAAGTAGTGCCATATATGCCCCAAAGTGTCAGATACACATTGCCCAAAAGTGTCAGATACACATATGCCCCCACAGTGCCAGATATGCCCCCACTGCGCCAGATACACATATGCCCCCACAGTGCCAGATACACATGCCCCGCAATGCCGGATACACATATGCCCCCAGAGTGCCAGATATGCCCCTTCAGTGCCAGATACACATATGCCCCCACCATGCCAGATATGCTACTACAGTGCCAGATGCACAAATGCCCCACATTACCAGATGCACAAATGCCCCATGGTGCAAGATAAACAAATGCCCCCAGTAGTGCCATACATGCCCCCACAGTGCCAGATACACATTGCCCCAGAGTGTCAGATACACATTGCCCCAGAGTGTCAGATACACATTGCCCCAGAGTGTCAGATACACATATGCCCCACAGTGCCAGATATGCCCCACTGTGCCAGATACACATATGCCACCACAGTACCAGATACACATGCCCCCGCAGTGATGGATACACATATGCCCCCAGAGTGCCAGATATGCCCCTCCAGTGCCAGATATGCCCCCACAGTGCCAGATACACATGCCCCCACAGTGCCAGATACATATGCCTCCACAGTGCCAGATACACATGCCCCCATAGTGCCAGATATGCCTCCACAGTGCCAGATACACATGCCCCCGCAGTGCCAAATATGCCCCTTCAGTGCCAGATACACATGCCCCCACCATGCCAGATATGCTACTACAGTGCCAGATGCACAAATGCCCCATGGTGCCAGATGCACAAATGCCCCATGGTGCTAGATACACAAATGCCCCCAGTAGTGCCACATATGCCCCCACAGTGCCAGATACACATTGCCCCAGAGTGTCAGATACACATTGCCCCAGAGTGTCAGATACACATATGCCCCCACAGTGCCAGATATGCCCCCACTGCGCCAGATACACATATGTCCCCACAGTGCCAGATACACATGCCCCCGCAGTGCCAGATACACATATGCCCCCAAAGTGCCAGATATGGCCCCAAAGTGCCAGATATGCCCCCCACAGTGCCAGATACAATATGCCCCCACAGTGCCAGGTACGCCCCCACCGGATATGTTCCTACAATGCCAGATGCACAAATGTCCCATGGTACCATATGCACAAATGCCCCACAGTGCTAGATACACAAATTCCCCCAGTAGTGCCATATATGCCCCCACAGTGCCAGGTACACATTGGCCCAGAGTGTCAGATACACATATGCCCCACTGTGCCAGATACACATATGCCACCACAGTGCCAGATAAACATGCCCCCATAGTGCCAGATATGCCTCCACAGTGCCAGATACACATGCCCCCGCAGTGCCAAATATGCCCCTTCCGTGCCAGATACACATGCCCCCACCATGCCAGATATGCTACTACAGTGCCAGATGCACAAATGCCCCATGGTGCCAGATGCACAAATGCCCCATGGTGCTAGATACACAAATGCCCCCAGTAGTGCCACATATGCCCCCACAGTGCCAGATACACATTGCCCCAGAGTGTCAGATACACATTGCCCCAGAGTGTCAGATACACATATGCCCCCACAGTGCCAGATATGCCCCCACTGCGCCAGATACACATATGTCCCCACAGTGCCAGATACACATGCCCCCACAGTGCCAGATACACATATGCCCCCAAAGTGCCAGATATGCCCCAAAGTGCCAGATATGCCCCCCACAGTGCCAGATACAATATGCCCCCACAGTGCCAGATACGCCCCCACCGGATATGTTCCTACAATGCCAAAAGCACAAATGTCCCATGGTACCATATGCACAAATGCCCCACAGTGCTAGATACACAAATTCCCCCAGTAGTGCCATATATGCCCCCACAGTGCCAGGTACACATTGGCCCAGAGTGTCAGATACACATATGCCCCCACAGTGCCAGATACACATATGCCCCCAAAGTGCCAGATATGCCCCCACAGTGCCAGATATGCCCACACAGTGCCAGATACACATATGCCCCCAGAGTGCCAGATATGCCCCTTCAGTGCCAGATATGCCCCCACAGTGCCAGATACACATGCCCCCATAGTGCCAGATATGCCCCACAGTGCCAGATACACATGCCCCCGCAGTGCCAGATATGCCCCCACAGTGCTGAATACACATATGCCCCCAGAGTGCCAGATATGCCCCCACAGTGCCAGATATACATGCCCCCACAGTGCCAGATATGCCCCCACAGTGCCAGATACACATGCCCCCACAGTGCCAAATACACATGCCCCCACAGTGCCAGATACACATGCCCCATAGTGCTAGATATGCTCCCACAGTGCCAGATATGCCCCCACAGTGCCAGATACACATGCCCTCAGAGTGCCAGATACACATGCCCCCAGAGTGCCAGATATGCCCCCACAGTGCCAGATATACATGCCCCGAGAGTGCCAGATATGCCCCAGCAGTGCAACTTACCATTGTTGCTGCTGCCTGGGGCTGACACTGTCTTCTGCTGGGGAGAGGAGAGCGCAGCACGCGCTCCTCCTGTCCCTCTCCTGCCTCAGTCCGGTCTGATGAACTGGCACTGGTCCGCGAGCCAATCAGGGCTCGCGGTCCAGCAGCAGCGGCTCCTGATTGGCTGCCGGTCCGCAAGCTCTGATTGGCTCACGGACCAGCTCCGTGCATGCCACCGCTGCCGCCCGCAACTGCCGAACTCGGGTCGGGACCCGCAGGAGAGGAGAGGTGCGTGCTGCGTTCTCCTCTCTCCAAGACCCGGTGTCTGCAAGGTGACAGCCCGGCGGTACGGCGTACCTGCTGGGATTTTCTTACAAAAATACCAAAGAAAACCAAGTGGCGCTTAACAATCATGTAATAAAATACATTTATTAAAAATACAAATAAAATACAATACAACAACCTGTTGTATTGTATTTTATTTGTATTTTTAATAAATGTATTTTATTACATGATTGTTAAGCGCCACTTGGTTTTCTTTGGTATTTTTGTGCATTAAGGGATTGGCAATTCCCTTTCCAAGAGGCTGCTGACACTCAATTGCAGTCATACTCACCTAAGCGCTTAGTGCATTTTCTGTTTTAGGGATTTTCTTACAGCCCGTACCGCCATACTTGCATGGTGACACTTTTCCTCATCCACATAGTGTAATTCCACTGTTGTCAAATTCTCTGCCCTTGCAGATTAGGTTATAATATATATTATAAGTTTACAAAACTGAACATAAGTTTAAAGAATGTATGGGACAGCGTTGTTCTGCTATACATACGGCAATTGCATAAGGATTCAGTGAACAACAAGTGGCCTGTCATTTCTCTGACAGCAGCAGGGTAGGCAAGACAACCCTTCCTTTCTGAAAAACTTGAACTCCCTTCTTCCCCGCCCCCCTCCCTCTTTTTTTATTTTTTTTATTTTTTGTGTGGTCTCACTGCGTTTTCTGGCACTTTAATCATTAGCTTACTAATCATATAAACTTGGTTTTCAAACTAGCATACATATAATATTGAACATGTCAAGAGGCAGTGTTTAATTCATTTAGGTCTCAATCCTTTCGAGCCAGAGGAAGAGGTTTTGGCGGTCAAGCTCGTAAAAACAGAGGCAGAGGCCGTTCCCAGTCCACAGCTCGAAAACAGCATGCTAAACCTGCTGACAAGACCGTGGCATGACGGTCTCCCAGCTCACCTTGGGTCTCCCAAGGTGAGCGCACAGTTGATAAGGTTTCAGGACACCTGGGCCGAAACCTCACCAGAAAGCTGGATCAACAATATAATTTCCCAGGGATACAAAATAGATTTTATGAACCGACCTCAGAGTCAGTTCTTTACGACAGGCCTTCCTCGGTGCCCTCAAAGAGCGAGGGCATTAGACAAGGCTATTCAAAAGCTACTTCAGACGGACCTAATTATGTATGTCCTGACTTCTCAAAGAGGAATGGGATTTTATTCAAATCTTTTTGCAGTGCCAAAACCGAATGGATCTGTCAGGCCAATCCTCAATTTAAAGGTGTTAAATCAATTCCTGAAGGTTTACAGATTCAAGGAGGAGTCAATACAATCAGTTATTGCTGGTCTGGAGCAAAGGGAGTTCATGGTGTCGATGGACATAAAGGATGCATACCTCCATGTCCCAATTTGGACACCGCACCAAGCCTATTTAAGGTTTGCAGTGGGCAAGACTCATTAGCAATTCAGAGCTCTACCATTCGGCCTATCATCAGCCCCGAGGATCTTCACAAAGATCATGGCAGTAATGGTGGCAAATTGAGATTGTTAGGGGTAACAATAATACCATATTTGGACGACCTTCTTATCAAGGCCCCCTCTCAGGACCAGTTGATCCGGGATGCTCAGGTCACTGATCAGTTTCTGATTCGACACAGCTGGATCGTGAATTTCAAAAAATCTAATCTGCAACCGATGCAGAGAATTCAATTCCTGGATCTCATTTTAGATACGATATATCTGAAAGTGTTCCTACCAGAAGACAAGATTCGAGACATCAAGGAAATGGTACGTCAGGTTCTACAGAACCTGACGGTCTCTCTGCATCTTTGTGTAAGGCTTTTAGGAAAGTTGGTAGCATCCTTCGAATTGATCCAATACGGCAGACTACATTCAAGACCTTTTCAGCTGAACCTGATTGCTCAGGGGGCAGGTATGCATTTACTTCTTCACAGAAGGATTCGCTTGTCACCTCAGGCCAGGACCTAGGTAATTTGGTGCTCGTTTCACAAGAACCTAACGGCTGGAAAGAGGTTTGGAATCTGGGGTTGGAAAATTTTGACAACAGATGCCAGTCTCAGAGGAAGGGGAGCAGTACTGGACAACCATCAGTTTCAGGGAAGATGGTCACCGCAGGAGAGCAGTCTTCCAATAACTGTACTGGAGCTAAGGGCCATTTACAATGCACTTCTTCTGGCGGAAGACCTAGTATGGGCTCAGCACGTGAGAGTGCAGTCGGACAATGTGACGGCAACAGCATACATAAACTGTTAGGGAGGAACAAGAAGCCGCATGGCTTTAAAAGAGGCCACAAAGATTCTGTCTTGGACAGAAAAGCACAACATAATCCTGTCGGCAGTGTTCATTCCAGGTGTGGACAATTGGGAAGCAGACTACCTTAGTCATCAAGACATGCATCCAGGGGAGTGGTGTCTACACCCAAAGGTATTCAATGCAGTGGTAAGAAGGTGGGGTCTACCACAGATAGACCTAATGGCCTCTCAGAACAATCATCAGCTGCCAAGATATGTGGCCAGGACACGGGATCCAACAGCAGAGGCAGTGTACGCGCTGGCAATTCCCTGGACATATGATCTGGTGTACATCTTACCACTATTTCCCCTGTTACCGAGAGTGTTGAAAAAGGTGAAACGGAAATGACATAGGTAATTTTAATAGCACCACACTGGCCTCACAGAAATTGGTACTCGGACCTGAGGGGTCTCCTGGCAGAAGATCCTTGGAAACTGCCGCAGAGGGTGGACCTGTGATGGTGTGGTTCTTGAGACCAGGATACTATGAGACAGGGGTATCCCGAAATCAGCTATTCCTACCATGTTAGCGGCAAGGAAGCCAGTCACTGAGTCACATTACTATAGAATCTAGAAGAAGTACATAGACTGGTGCCAGCCTAGGGGTTGGAACCCCAGAGAGTTCCACCTTGCTAGACTGTTGAGGTTTCTTCAAAAGGGTTTGGATGGTGGTTTGAGATTGGGATCCTTGAAGGTACAGGTCTCGGCCCTCTCAATCCTTTTCCAGCGACATCTGGCATCCTTACAGGAGGTCCAGACATTTTTACAGGGTGTGCTGAGAATACAACCACCTTTTCGTCCTCCCACGGCCCCGTGGGATCTCAACTTGGTGTAAGAATTTTTAAGATTGCCCGTTTTCGAGCCTATGGGAAGGGCGGATCTAAAATATATGAGCTGGAAAGCAGCCCTGCTCCTTGCTTTAGCATCAGCAAGAAGGGTCTCAGAGGTAGGTGCCCTATCATGTAAAAGTCCTTTCCTAGTATTTCATGAAGACAGAGCGTAGCTCCGTACTAAAGTGGAGTTTTTACCGAAGGTGGTTTCGGGTTTCCACATAAACCAGCCGATTGCGGTCCCCTCCTCCCAAGGTTCGTCTGAGGGGGACTTGTCTTTGGATGTGGTCAGAGCCTTATGGGTCTACATACAGGCTATGGATTCTATTAGGAAGTCTGATGCTTTGTTTGTGTTGTGTGATGTACCCGGGACCGGATGGCCGGCTTCAAAGCAAACCTTGGCCAGATGGATACGACTAACCATCAAGCAGGCATATATTTCTTGTGGTAAAAGAGTTCGTTTCAGGATAGGTGCTCATACCACCAGATCAGTGGGAGCTTCCTGGGCTGTGGCTAGAGGAGCTTCCACTACCCAACTTTGCAGAGCTGCAACGTGGTTATCAGCACACACATTTACTCGTTTCTATAAGTTTGATACGTTTGCATCTAGAGATGCAAATTTTGGACGTTTGGTTCTTCAGGCTTCGGACAGCACTCTCGCCCATGGGAGTATCTTTGGGACGTCCCCAGCTGTCTAGTTCTCCAGTGTCCCCTAGTGGATGTTAGAGAAAAGAAGATTTTGGTTCCTTCCAGAAAAATCCATTTCTCCTGAATTCACTCAGGGACACTGGACACCCACCTCGGTGCTGTCAGCCTGCGTGTTTTTGTAAAATTTAGTTAAAACAGTTTAGTTATTGGGTTAGTAGTTCTTGGTTGCTGTTTAACATGGTGGTATGGTTGGTTCCTTCCCGCATGGCCTTGATCTTTCATGTTCCTTCTTCTCTCCATCAATTTTTCAAACTGAGGGATGGGGAGGCATGAAGGGGGAGTAGCAGTGGTGCAAGTAGAAAAAATGTCTTATAGGTCCAAAAAATGGGTGTGGCCAAATGCCACATGGGGAGTGGCCAATGAAAATGGGGCGTGATACACATATGGGGGAGGGGCAGATACACATATGACCCCAATAGTTCCAGATACACGTTGCCCCACAGTGCCAGATATTCATTGCCCCACAGTGCCAGATACACATTGCCTCACTGTGCCAGATACACAAATGCTCCCAGAGTGCCAGATATACATTGCCTCACAGTGTCAGATACACAAATGCCCCCTGAGTGCCAGATATACATTACCTCACAGTGCCATATACATTGCCTCACAGTGCCAGATACACATTGCCCCACAGTGCCAGATACACAAATGCCCCCAGAGTGCCAGATATACATTGCCTCACAGTGCCAGATACACAAATGCCCCCAGAGTGCCAGATACACATTGCCCCACAGTGCCAGATACACAAATGCCCCCAGAGTGCCAGATACACATTGCCCTACAGTGCCAGATACACAAATGCCCCCACTATGTCAGATATACATTGCCCCCAGTGCCAGATACAGAAATGCCCCAACAGTGCCAGATATGCCCCCAGTGCCAGATACAGAAATGCCCCCATAGTGTCAGATATGCCCCCAGTGCCAGATACAGAAATGCCCCCAGTGCCAGATACACATGTCCCCCACAGTGCCAGATATGCCCCCAGTGCCAGATACAGAAATGACCCCCCAGTGCCAGATATGCCCCCAGTGCCAGATACAGAAATGCCCCCAGTGCCAGATAAACATGTCCCCGCAGTGCCAGATATGCCCCCAGTGCCAGAAACACATGTCCCCCGCAGTGCCAGATATACCCCCAGTGCTAGATACACATGTCCTCCCCAGTGCCAGATATGCCCCCAGTGCCAGATACACATGTCCTCCGCAGTGCCAGATATGCCCCCAGTGCCAGGTATACATGTTCCCCAGTGCCAGATATGCCCTCAGTGCCAGTTATGCCCCCAGTGCCAGATACACATGTCCCCCCAGTGCCAGGTATACATGCCTCTCCGCCCCCATCCTCCCCCTGCTCACCACTGCTGCTGTCCTGTGTGTGTGAGGGGAGGAGAGCGCAGCGTGCGCCTCTCCTGCCCCTCAGTTGGTGCAGGTGTCTTTCTTCAATTCATTGCCGATCCGTGAGCCAATCAAAGCTTGCGGTCCGGCAGCATTGGATGCCGATCCGCGAGCTCTGATTGGCTCACGGGCCGGGCGCTGAATTGAAGAAAGACACTGAGAGGCAGGAGAGTGAACGCTACGCTCTCCTCCCCTCACGCAGCAGCGGTGATCAGCAAAGGGAGGTAGGGGAGCGAGCAGCGTCGGCCAGCCGGCGTGGGTACAGCTACACACGGATAAATTCTTAAGGGTACGCCGTACCCACCAGTACCCGCCCACTTGCACCGCTGGGGAGTAGCCAGCTGTTCATAGTTTTTTTATTACATTGTTCTACCTCCGGTCTGCATCCTTCACACCCGAGCTGTCTAGTTCTCCAGTGGATTCAGAGAAATGAATTTATCGGTAAGTACCAACATCCTCTTTTCTTTCTTGACTGCTGCTGCCTATATTCCGAATTTATTATAAAATTGTTTGTATTTTTTGCATTAGCTTTTTTATTTTTATTTTTTAAATAGATATGTTATCTTGAGAGCCAGTAACTGTCCCCTTTAAATGTATTTTGTGATCTAATGATAGGCAACACAGGTTATTTGCTTTTATGGGCTGGTATACATTTTAGCTCATTCTACACAGGAGTCATACCTTTGAGAAAGTCACGCACTTCCGTGACGAAACACGCCGGAACTCCTCCCACCAATCCGAATCAGTCACAGTTGCACTGTGGACTCAACAGCGCTAGTCCCTCCTTGCTACCCGTTGCTCCAGAACTAAACAGGAGCGTGGGCAGGACACAGACCACTGCATATCGGGACATATCCGGCACTATCACTCTCCATGCAGTGCCGCTACCCCTAGGAACACATGTGATACGGTTCACAACTGGATTCAACCCGAGGACGCTCGGGTCACGCCAGCCACCTGGGAGATAATATACTGCCGTTACACTGCTGTACACTTCGCCAGCTTTCGCCCCACATGATCTACCAATTGGCTTAAGTGAGTGTCCTGGTTGTGCCCACATGTGCTAAACTTGATTGATGCAATTCATACCACTGTGGAAAACCAGCTGCTAATACCACAAACTGTTACAACAGGCCTGGCCAACCTGTGGCTCTCCAGCTGTTGTGAAACTAAAAGTTCCAGCATGCCCTGCCACAGTTTAGCTATTAGGGCAGGCATGTCCAAACTGCGGCCCTCCAGCTGTTGTGAAACTACATATCCCAGCATGCCCTGACACAGCTTTGCTGTCAGAGAATGCTAAAGCTGTGTCAAGGCATGCTGGGACGTGTAGTTTCTCAACAGCTGGAGGGCCGCAGTTTGGACATGCCTGTATTAGGGAATGTTAAAACTGTGGCAGGGCATGTTGGTATATGTAATTTCACAACAGCTGGTGAGCCACATGTTGGCCAGGCCTGTGTTACAAGCTTGCTTGGTTGTTACTTCTTTAGAAACTATTACTATATGAACAAGGATATCCATCTAACCATGGCCTGCCATTAACCCCTTCTTTTTCACATATCTGCCCATTTTGCATTTCAGCTAGAAGTGGGGGTTTTAAATTACTTCAGTTCACAAGGGGTTTTTAACACTTTGTTGTATATATATTTTTAGATCTTAATTTTCTAGAAAAATTGTGTATATGTACTGATAAAGATATTGGGTATTTCCGGCTCTCTTGATATTTTTATTGAAGAGTGATGTCTCTAATCCCATGAGCGCTGATATTTCTATATACCTACCCATTTCTCTGATAAGTAGCACTCTTTAAACAGCTTACGCTACAGAATGGTTGATCATGTCCCCCCACTGTTAAGAGGAGGTAATTGACCACTCAAACTCCTGCAGTGCGAGGCTATGTGGATTCATCGTCTTGATGTTATCCACCCTAGAGGTGGATAACATCAAATTAGCTCTTATTCATGCTTCAAATAAGTAATCCAGCTTTATAGATATAATTGATAGTTTGAGATTATCAGTTTACGTATATCTTCAATTTGGAGTTTTTACTTTTATTTATTTATCGAATATCACTTTATCTATTGAATATAGTTGTACTGGTTAAGCATAGTCTTATTAATCAGAATCTTCTAAGCATGTATAGTTACATTTTACACTCCTGTCAGATATACTGTAAATACTAATTTGTGCTTCTTATACAAATATTTTTAACCATGTATTAATTGTTCCTGTTTGGCTGCCTTACCAGTCGAATTACACTGTATCCATGATGTTTGTGTTTTGTTTCAATTTATTTTTCCCTTGGTGATGGTTTTGTAAGTTTGCTGCGCCAATGCTACATCCCTGCAGGAGGACATCATTGGGCAGCTATTTACTAAGCCTCAGGTGGAGATAAAGTGGAAAGAGATAAAGTACCAGCCAATCAGCTCCTAAGTGTCATTTTTCAAACCCAGCCTGTGACATGGCAGATAGGCGCCGATTGGCCGGTGCTTTATCTCCAGCCACTTTATCTCCATCCATCCATGGCTTAAATAGACCCCTATAAGAGGTATGTTGCATATATTTGTTATCCTGATGGCAATATTATTGGCAATATTATAAAAAAAAATGAAACCGTTAATAGCAGCTTTCCGCAGTATAGAGTATTTCTTTCAAGCTATGAGAGCCACACCATTGTTTATATATACAGTAGTGCTTGAAAGTTTGTGAACCCTTCAGAACCCTGCTGAAATTTGACCTAAAACTTCTTCACATTTTCAAACAAGTCCTAAAAGTAGATAAAGAGCACCAAATCAAACAAATGAAACAAAACAATTATGCTCTGTTGTTGTTGTTGTTGTTGTTGTTGTTGTTGAGGAAATATCACATATCTGTGAGTGGCAAAAGCTGTGAACCTTTAGGCTAAGTGTGGCACCTTACTGTGGGCCCTCATTTATTTACTGAAGTAGGTGCCTCTATAACCCCTTATTGACAGCTGCTGACAATGAAGGATCTGGCCCCTCGCAGCGGTGACATCGGAAAACCAGATGAATATGGCGGGCACTAGGACCTAGGAGTCTGAGGCCCACAGCCAGGCTGAGTGCAAAGCCTAGGATGCATTTGATTGGCTGCCACTGGGCGGTAAGACTAGAGAGGCGAAGTTACCTCCTGAGGTGATTGCTGAGGAGTTCCCTGAGGAGATCGGGGATGGTGTGAGGAGAGAGACCATGCTGTGACAGGAAGCTGGTGACAGAGGGCAGGAGACAAGTGAGTCAAATGGTCAAGTACCGCAAGTCCCAGAACACCTCAACATAAACTTAAGGTGTATACACACGGTGAGATCCTTGCTATGTTCAATTTTGACTTTGCGATTTCCCTTGAACTCCCCCAGAGCACAGATAGCACATATAGTACAGATTTTGACTATTTGTGCTTGAGATTTTGTCTATGTACAATTTTGACTAAGTGCCAATTTTGACTATACTTTGTACTACATAGTACACTAGATAGTCAAGATTGACTTGCCTGCACAGTCTATCTAGCCTTACGATACTGACCCCACGGGAGCGTGCATTGGGATCGAATCTGTATCGCAAGCTACCTAACACCTTGAGATATGCACTAACTTTTCAGAAGATTTTGACTATACAGCCAAAAATAGGATTTTATATACCTACCGGTAAATCCTTTTATCGTAGTCCATAGAGGATGCTGGGGTCCAATTTAGTACCATGGAGTATAGACGGGTCATTTGGGAGCCACTGGCACTTTAAGAGTTTAAGAGTGTGGGCTGGCTCCTCCCTCTATGCCCCTCCTACCAGACTCAGTCTAGAAACTGTGCCCGAGGAGATGGACACACTTCGAGAGAAAGAAATAAACAGATAGTGGTGAGATTCACACCAGCTCATACATAACAAAAAGGACAGCCAAGCTAACCAACTTGGAACGAGTCAGCCACGGCTGAACCAACAAACGTAACCGAGTAACAATGCAGGAGTACGAAGCACTGGGCGGGAGCCCAGCATCATCTACAGCAGGGCTGGCCAAACCGGTCCTCGAGATGTATCAACAGTTCATGTTTTCCAGGACTCCTGGAGATCTGTAGAATTGTCAGTTAGGAATGAATGCAGCACATCTTAATTAGTAATGACTACACCTGTGCACCAGCTAGGTGGTCTGGAAAATGTGTTCTGTTGGTAGATCTCGAGGACTGGTTGGCCAGCCCTGATCTACAGACTACGAGAAAAGGATTTATCGGTAGGTATATAAAATCCTATTTTCTCTTACGTCCTAGAGGATGCTGGGGTCCAATTTAGTACCATGGGGATGTACCAAAGCTCCCAGTATGGGAGGGAGAGTGCTGAGGTTCCAAAGTATCTAACTTGTAAAACTTAGCAAAGGTGTTCGACCCAGACAAATCTGAAGAGCCGACACACCCCGGGCAGCTGCACAGGAAGAAACCCACTTTGTGTGTAGAGTGGGCCTGAACAGAGTTTGGGCAAGCCAAACCTGCTGTTGAATAAGCATGCTGGATAGTAAGCTTGAATAAGCATGCTGGATAGATTGTAAGCTTGCGAGCAGGGCCTTCCTACTTCTATAACTGTTTGTTATTACCCAGATTTGTTATATCATTGTTATTTCCAATTGTAAAGCGCAACAGAATTTGCTGCGCTATATAAGAAACTGTTAATAAATAAATAATAATAAATAATAATAGTAAGCCTGATCCAGCGAGAAATGGTCTGCTTAGAAGCAGGACACCCAATCTTGTTGGGATCATAAAGGACAAAAAGTGCGTCCGACTTCCTGTGATGAGTAGTTCTCTTCACATATATTTTCAAAGCCCGCACAATATCCAGGGACTTTGAGGTAATCGAGGTGTCAGTAAACACTGGCACCGCAATAGGTTGGTTGATATGAAAAGCCGACACAACCTTTGGAAGAAATTGCTGACGCGTTCTGAGTTTAGCTCTATCTTCATGGAAAATTAAGTAGGGGCTCTTGCGCGACAATGCCCCCAATTCAGACACACGTCTTGCAGATGCCAATGCTAACAGTGTGATTGTCTTCCAAGTAAGAAACTTTACGTCCACCTCCTGTAAAGGTTCGAACCAATCCGATTGCAGAAACTGCAGCATCACATTAAGATCCCAAAGTGCTGTAGGAGGCACAAAGGGTGGTTGGATGTGCAGAACTTCTTTCAAGAAAGTCTGAACCTCAGGGAGAGCAGCCAATTGTTTCTGGAAGAAAATTGATAATGTCGATTTATATACAGGAACGAAAAGCTATACCTTATACACACTTAGAATACACTTTACCATGGAGCCGCTGCGGCCGCTAAACCTAGTACACACGCTACGTACTTTATACACTGTTTGCGTACGGAGTCCCGTATCACTGTACGGACTTAGCGTACAAACGCCGCGCTGGGTGTACAAAGTACACACAGCGCGCACACACCCAGAGATATACTTTAAACCTTTACAGTAATGCAATGCAATGCTATTACACTTTAAACCTTATGCAGCAATGCAGTGTGATGCTATTACACTTTAAACCTTATGCAGCAATGCAGTGTGATGCTATTTCACTTTAAACCTTATGCAGCAATGCAGTGTGATGCTATTACACTTTAAACCTTATGCAGCGATGCAGTGTGATACTATTACACTTTAAACCTTAGCAGGGAAAGAAATACACGACACCAGTCTGTAGTTAAACCACTGGGTTCCGACACCACAGTGGATTATTGCTGAAAGGGGGTTACAATATATACAATACAATACAATATAACAGAGTAAATGGCTACAGTCAATGTTACATACGTGAGTGGATTCGCTTGCGCTACCCGGTCCGGTCCTCCGGCATCTGATAGATAACGTTGTGAGCCTTGTGTCTGACCAGGCTAGCAGCAGGCTCTCTTTATACACTTCTTCCAAAAGCAATACAATAGATACTGTAATCCCTTTGTCCATTGGACACAGGAATGCACTTTTACAGTACAGGAGAGGTCATAGGTCTGTTTGAATAGGTGGGCGATGTCTATTTTCACTGCTCTTGTGGGTGGTCTCCTCTGGATTCCCGCCGCATACATAATGTACAGTAAATACAGTTTATATCTATATTCTGCTCCTGCACATAACTATCCGCAGGAACATGCGATCTTCCTCAAACCAACACCGGAATGTTTCCCTTAAAATACCCTACAGCTGGATACCAAACACCACCTTATGACCTTGTTCTGTCCCCTCCTATTCTGTAAAGGTGAATCCCTTTGTTCTGAAACCATTTAAACTGTTGTTATTTTCTGGTGTGGTGCAGGGGGACTATGTGTACATTGGGGGTAATTCCAAGTTGATCGCAGCAGGAATTTAGTTAGCAATTGGGCAAAACCATGTGCACTGCAGGGGAAGCAGATTTAACATGTGCAGAGAGAGTTAGATTTGGGTGGGGTGTGTTCAATCTGCAATCTAATTTGCAGTGTAAAAATAAAGTAGCCAGTATTTACCCTGCACAGAAATAAAATAACCCACCCAAATCTAACTCTCTCTGCACATGTTATATCTGCCCCCCCCCCCCCTGCAGTGCACATGGTTTTGCCCAATTTCTAACTAAATTCCTGCTGCGATCAACTTGGAATTACCCCCATTGTGCACTATTTGGATTAAATATGTAATGTGTTTTGATAGCTCTCCATGCGTTCACAAACTCTACCGTAAATAACCATACCACGCACTGATGTGCATGACCGCGGGAGCAACCATACGCAAATTGCGAATATGTGCACGCACAGCAGAACAAGTACACGCGCGGAGGCCATCTGTGTGTAGTTCGTACGTGATGTGTGTACTGCAATATTTTCCGACTTTGACAGTCCACCCTTTGGCAGTCACCAGTAACTGCCATTAT